>NC_056728.1:349960167-350102667 GCF_019279795.1 Protopterus annectens | reverse complement strand
ACATAGAAGGATTTCCTGACTGTTGTGGCAATGTGGTTATCGAAGGTGAGACCACTGTCCACCTGTGTCCCTAAGTCTCTTATCAAACTTTCAGTGTTTAGTGTACTGCCAACTATATGGTAATTCATGGATACATGTTTTTTTCCCAAAGGGGATAACTATACATTTCTTGGCATTGAGCTTGAGCCCATGGCTCTGGCACCAAGCATCTGTTTCTGTAAGGCCCTTTTGTAGAGTATCCACATCATTTGGGGATTCAATAATGGCTCCCAGTTTGCAGTCATCTGCAAACTTTGTTATCCAGAGTCCCTTAGTGTTGGCCTGTACTTCAGAGAAGTAAATGCCAAACAAGAGCGGTCCCAGGACTGAACCCAGAGGTATTCCACTTGTCTGGAGCTGGATTTGGAGTCGGTTACTTTTACAGTGTGGGTTCTATCAGTAAGCCATTTAGCAACCCATTGGGTGACGTAGGGATTAATGCCCAGCTTAGTAAGTTTATCTATGATTCCAGAGTGAGGGATGGTGTCAAAGGCCTTGGCAAGGTCTAGATAGGCTGTGTGAACCACCTTACCCTTGTCCATGGCTCTGGAGACCGATTCGAAGAAGTCAATCAAGTTCAGGAGACAAGATCGGCCCTTCACGAACCCAAACTGGGTGGGGTCCAGTGTTTGAAGGTTGCCAATGTCTTTGTTTATAAGTTCCATGATAATACACTCCATGGCCTTGCAGATAAGGCTTGTCAGACTGATGGGACGGTAGTTTCCAGGATCCAAGGTGGATCCCCCTTGTGGAGTGGGATAACTGTAGCTGTGCGCCACTCAGTGGGCATGAAACCTGAGGTGAGGCTATGATTAAACATGACACTTAGGTGAGGTGCCAGTTCATATTGTAGTTCATGTAGTACACAGCCCGGGATGTCATCTGGTCCCATGGATGCTGTATTCTTAGCTTTGGAGAGTGCTTTTTTTATTTTTTTATTAGATAGAAGTACTTAATATAGTTACTGGATCTGATTCTCTGCAAGCATGCTCTTGCTTTTTTTTTTATTGCTGACTCCACTTGATCACATGGTTAAATTGTATTGTTTGTTATTAGTTAGGTAGGTAGGTAGATAGATAGATAAATAGATAAAAGGACCCTTCAGTTTATAGTAAGGGAGTCTGGTCTTACATTGCAAAAACATTTACTCTCCAATTCTAAATGACACAAGGACAGCATGAAAGTAAATGCTGTATTTAGGCATGTATCTTCTTCTTTTGGCTTTCCCCGGTTCGGGGTTGCCATAGCGAAACACCTGTTCTCTCATGATTGGCAGTGGAGTTTTATGGTGTCGAGTTGCCAGCCTGACACTCAACCTTCCACAGAAGGCACACACACGTATGCACTCACACCTAGGGCCAATTTAGAGTGTTCAATCCACCTGCAGCATGTCTTTGGGATGTGGGAGGAAACCAGAGCACCCAGAGGAAACCCACGAGACCACAGGGAGGACATGCAGACTCTGCACAGAAGGCACCCCAGCCGGGGATCGAACCGGAGAACCTTTTGCTGTGAGGTGGCAACGCTAACTGCTCCACCACCACAGCTGCCCCTATTTAGGCATGTATTAAACCAAAAGAAATTTAGTGAGATCACACCTCCAATGTATGTCAGTGAAACCTAAGGTTGATGTCATGAATGCGTTCTGAATTATGACGATACCCTCGAAATTAGTAAATGACCCCACTGCACAAAGAGCTGCAGCATTTTGTTTTATGTAAAGACTTGTATAATTATTAAGATGCTCAACAATAGGATAATTATTGCTTCCAACAGTTTTTTCCTAGAATTGCAAGCTATGGTCCTGGGAATCTTCTCTTTAACAAACTGTTACTCTTTTTCCTTTTTCAATTGAGGAAGGATGTTAGTCACACTCATCACAAACCATTGAAAAGAAAAGCTTCAGCAAAGGTCAGACTTCCAAACAGATGTGTTATTTTTATATTTATGTATATATATATATATATATATATATATATATATATATATAGCTATATATGTATGTATTTTGTTTGTTTGTTTGTTCATTTGTTTGTTTAGCCTGGTAAGAGAACTTGTCCAAAAATCATTCTTAACAGCTATACAATGATAACATTGTTCTTAACACCCGGGTTTACTCTTTTAATACTGCTTCTGATCCAAAATGGCCAGTAAAGGTTTATTTGAGAAGACAGGCCAAGATAATGTTAAAAAAGCCTTTACTCTTACCTAACTGTTTGGAAGCTTTAACCTATCTGGTGCTGTCATGAGCTTAGATGCTGAAAAACTATTGAATAAGCTGAGTGAAGTTTTATTTCTGCAGTGTGACTACCTCTGAAGCTCCAAAAATCCCTTTGTATCAGAAAGTGCTATTTCTAAAACGTCTGTTTCAGTTCCAAAGCATTAGCGGTACTCTCAGTCCAGCTGTTAAGTGGTAGTAGCAAAGTTACATATTTTGATATACGCAATAAATATCAAAATAATATTTTTTTGCTAATAATGTTCTAAACTTTGTTCTGTGTCATTTCTTTTTCCTTTTCTGGATCTGGAAGACTCCTCACTTCTTTATTCCATGTTGCTCAGTATAAATTTGACTTGCAGAAATACAGGTAATGTTTCTTAGTGACAATCCGCCACATCAAATCAGAAATGAACATACACCCTTTTGTCAGTTCATTCTCAGTTCTGAGCACAGCCCTGAACAGTTATGTGAAACTATGTTTTTGGACTGTTGCAAAACTACCACTTGAAAACTTGCCAATGAACTTCTTGACTTGGCATCTCACAAGTTGCCTGAGGTGCAATATTTCAAGCACTGAAGATGATTGCACTTCTTCAGTTCTGTTATTTAACGTAGACACTTATCTCTCTCTCTCTCAACTCCCAGTCATAAGGTAAGAAAGTTAAAGAAGTAAATTAGAGATGTTGTCTCAGGAAAGAACAAGTGGATCTCAAAACTAAGAATTTCTTTACCAGTGAATGATATTGACCTCAGTGCATCAGACCTCCTAGCCTATGTCAAGGTAGGTCAAATGCATGCCATGTTTATATCTATAAATATGACTAGCATGCTTAGTGGGAGTCCCTTAGAGTTGATGTACTTCAGGGGACACTAAACTAACTGGATACATCTACATAAATAAAGTTAAGCTCCTGGTGCCAAGGAATACTATCCTGGCCTTTTTAAAGAGCTTTAAAGAGGTGTTTAGTACCTTTAGCACAAATTGTTTTAACTATGAATTTCTGTGTAAATAGATTGCAGTATACCATATTACATCTAAGCACTTATTATCACTTATTGATAACTGCAGTTTTTAGTGCAATTTAAACAAGGTTTGCTTATTTTATTTCATTTTCTTTGCTGAAGTAGAAGTGTGTTTGTACAGTCACCTGACTGAATTCTTTAGTCGTCGTGTTGTTTCCCTCTGCTAAATCTGCTGATTTCCCACCATGGTAATGATTTCTGCCATTTTAATAGAACTTGAACAAATTTTTGATCACATAGTTCATGTATTGCTGATAACTGAAGTAACAAATTGTACAGTCACCTGACTGAATTAATTCATTACTGCATTGTTTTCCTGTGCTTATCTCTAAATTTCCCTCCATTTCTGTCATTTATAACTTAGATACTGGTAGTGTAAAGTTTATACTGATGAAGAAGGCAGTCTGAGAGAGAGTGGTGACTATTCCATGAGAGAGGATAAACAGCTGTTATTTCTGAAAAGCAGTTATTATTAGCTGGAGCCAAAAGTAGTTTAGAAACTGTTTTCCCCTCACTAGTTTGTTAAAATTCTTAGAGCAGCTATTTTCAGCCAAGACTTGCTTGAGATCATTGTTACAAGACTCAGAGAGCTGATCACAGTGCATACATGCTGTAAACGCTAAAAGTGGAGTTTTGACCTCACTTTAAGAACATGTCAAAGAAGCACCGTTATTCATTCTGCACTTATTGTTGTGGATTCATTTCTACAGTATTCAGTGTTATTTAAACATTTGCTCATTTCATTTAATTTCACCTGCTGATATTGAAGTACTTTGAACAGTCACGTGATTGAATTGCTTAATTGCTGTTTGCTCCCCTGTGCTTCCATCTATTTTACCTGTATCTGCCCTTTTTATGAGCATTTCAACAAGTCTTTGATCACTTATTTAATTTTCTCTGCTGGTAATTGGTGTTGCACTGATCGGTCATCTGACTAAATTCATTAATTATTGCATTATTCCCCTGATCTGCTGCTACAGTTGCTATTTCTGGAAAGCTGTCATTATTGGTTAGAGTCAAAAGTTGTTTAAAAGCTGTTTATTCACTGGTTTGTTTAAATTATTAGCTCACCAATATTGTGCTCAGCTGCCCTTTGCAAACCAGCATTTGATAGCGGCAGTCAGTTTGACTGAAGTTGCAGGCTGTGCTAAAGGTGCTACCTTATTTAGGACCATGTTAAGTGAATGTAAGCTTCCACCTTAATAGAACACCTCCATTAGTTAACTATTATACAAACAAACAGATAAGCTTTATAATACAATTTAGATGTCTTTTTCTCCAAATTTCTACTTTCTAATAACATTCAAAAAGTCTTATTTCCCCAAATTTCTGCAGTCTTGGACTAATTGAAAGGTTGGCCAAATTGTTTTCCCTCACTTGACAGTCTTATAACACTTGGTAAACGTATGCAATGCAACGTTGACAGGCAATGAAACTACCACTTACTCCATCACAAACTACCTGTGAGAGATGCAAATATTGAACTAAGATGGTGGCAACCCTCTCATACAAAGCACAGTCTGTGAGCACCACACACCTCATGGCAGTCCACACAAATACATAGAAAATTTTATGCTGAAGCTGTAAAAAAGTCATACCCTGGGATTCATTACCACATTCACTAAGTGTACACCATTCTAAGTGAACAGGCAATAACACGTAACTCATACCTTCTTCCTACTAATTTTAGTTTTCCTTCTGATTTTTTGTAGCCTTAAATATTGAAGGGTATTCATAAAGGTTACCACAAAGTGTAGACTACATGTACAATTAGTGTAATCTCTCTAAGTGACTAGAAAGCACAAAAAATGTGGTCGGGATGTTTTTGAATACCGATCATGTACACTTAAAATACACATAGTGTAGGCATTAGTGAATCTGGCACATTGCCTAAGCAAAGGTCAAACAAAACCATGTTTCAGTGGAAATTAAATACCACAAGATATACTGAAACTTCCAAACTTGATAGTTACCAGTAAAAAATTGCCTCAAACCAAGAAGTCTTACACATTGCAATAATAATAATGCCCTATGACTGGTGACTGTCATAAGACATTCCATCTCTGCCTTCACAATGCTGGACAAAAACAGGGTGAAATTGAGTTGTCTTTCTGGTGCCAAAATCTCGGACATCTCAAGAGCCCTCAATTCCCTTAATTTGAGTAGATATGACTATGACATGGTGATGGTCCATGTGGGTGTCAATGTCCTGGCATGCAAAAGCCTAAGGGAATACAAAGAGACATTTCTGAGCTCTCCATGCAGGAAAAACTTTGATACTGAGCAGAATCCAACCTTCATGAAGAATGTTGCCAACATTTAAGGAAAAGATTATAGAGTTCAACAAATGACTCAGTAATTGCTGTCATTTGAGGTGGGTCCTGAATGTCTCAGCATAGGATGAACTGCTGCACAGCCCTACTTGCTTCACATATAGTAAAACTAAACACCCACAATTAAAGGTTAACATCAAAAGGTTATCCAAGGTAGTGAAAAACACCATCAGGAAAATTAAGGTTTCCCATGAACTTAGGATACCATCCGTAGCTAAGGTTAATTACAAATCCTTCTTTACATACATCCAAAAGTTATAACATAACACCCAACATTACTCTGAGCTCATTTAAAATGGTTCTGCCTACTGTGATCCAGTGAATATCACAAATATACTGGCAAATAAATTCAGTGCTAACTTCACCCAGGAACATCTATACCAAACCTATATATGCCTAAGAACCTAAAACACCCTATCATCACAAAAATTACATTTGTTAGAAGCAATTGTCTTAAGTACACTGACAACCACTTCATTCTCAAACAGACAAATACAGTATGTGAGAAATGTAGCTACAGATTGACAATGTAGTCTAGACTCTGCCATATAGGCACAAAAAGCAACAAACAGGTTGTCAGCAACTTGTACACATCACTCACTGTACCTGCAAAGGATAGGTTCATAGGTGTGTAATAGGCTAATGGCACTGGAGCCTTTAAAAGCATAGCCCATAGAAGTGCCCTGGCATTGTGTCACCCAATGCTAGTTCCCAGTGACTCTATCAAGTAGAGCCAAAGGAGTGATCCCAGGGGTGAACTTTCTATTTCCTATCCACTCATCAAGATTTCTCTTAGTGAGGTGCTCTGCTTGACATGCATGAGAAGTCTATTTCAGAGCATGGGCAGTCTCTGAGTTATGAACCTGTCCCTCCAGCATTTTCTGTTGATTGTGGTAATGAGGTTGAGGTCTTTGGAGTGTGTGGTGCGGAGGGATTAGGATTTCTTTAGATGTAGCATTTCTAACAGAGCTGGGCCAGATATGGCTTTGTAAGTCAAACAGAGATCGCCTCTTAGTAGATGATATGAGACAGAGAATAGCTGGAGTTTTTTGAGTCTGTCCTCTTCATGAGGTACTTTTGTGGCCTCTCCAGCCGTTGCAGGTGTCTAGTGAGGTACATGTCAAATGGGGCATTATACTCTATGATTGGTCTAATGAGGGAAGAGTAGAGAGAAATGATGACCTCTTTCTTCCTGGATGTAAAACCCTTGGTAATGAGATGTGCCACATAGAAGGACTTTCTGACCACAGTGATAATGTGGTGGTCAAAGGGAAGGTTGTTGTCAACCTGTGTCTCCAGATGTCTTATATCTCCTTCAGTGTCCAGTGGGCTCATATCAATGTGGTAATTAGTGGTAACTGAGTTTTTCCTCAAAGGGGATGACGATGCATTTTTTGGCATTAAGCTTAAGGCCATGGTTTCGACACCAGTCATTGGTCTCAGTGAGGCCTTTCTGTAGGATGTCTGCATCACTTGGGGAGTTAATAATGGCTCCCAGCTTGCAGTCATCTGCGAACTTGGTCAGTCAGAGTCCCTCCATGTTGGCCTGGACTTCTTAGAAGAAGATGCCAAACAGTTGAGGACCCAGAACCGATCACTATGGGACTTCACTCATGACTGGTCAGCAGTCTGACTTGGAGTCCTCTACTTTCACACTGTGGATTCTATCTGTGAGCAAATTTGCAACCCTCCTAATGATATAAGGGTCGATCCCTAGTTTGCTGAGTTTATTAATAATTCCTAAGTGAGGAATGGTATCAAAGGCCTTGGCCAGATCGAGGTAGGCTGTATGAACTGCATTACCCTCATCCACAGCTCTGGTGACTGACTCAGGGAAGTCAACCAGGTTGAACAGGCATGATCTACCTTTCACAAAACCAAATTGTGTGGGATCTAGAGTTTGGAGATTCCCTATATCCTTGTTAATTAGGTCCAAGATGATGCACACCATAACCTTACATATTATACTTGTCAGGCTAATGAGGTGATAATTTCCAGGGTCTGTAGTCGCTCCTCCTTTATGGAGAGGGATGACGGTAGCAGTGCGCCATTTGGTTGGGACAAAGCCTGAAGTGAGGCTGTGAGTGAACAGGGCACACAGATGTGGTGCCAGTTCACTTTGTTATTCATGTAGAACACAGCCTGGGATATTGTTGGGTCCCATGGAAGCTGTGTTTTTGGCCTTGGACAATGCATCTTTAACCTGTGCTGTGGTAATGCTGGGTGCCTGGCATTCTTCCGGTATTGAGTTTGGTCCTTTAGGGGGATGAGAAGGGTAAACTTGGCACTGAACCTGTTGGCCAGTATGTTGGCAATATCTTTTGGCTCAGTATAGGAGGTACCATTGTGCAGTAACTCAGAGCAAATCTGGGTATTGCTGTGGAGATTCTTGATATAACTATAGAAGGCTTTGTGGTTGTTTTTAGTATCTGCTGCAATTCTGCCTTTATAGCTGGATTTGGAGTTTTGGAGGAGGGATCTCAACTTTTTGTTGAGGCTATTAGGGGAATTTTTCCAGCCCTGGGTTTTCACCTTTTTCTGCAACTTTTTCTTCCTTCTGTTGCAGAGTTTATTAATGGCAGGGGACCACCAGATTGACTTCTTTTTTTGAAGAAGAGCATCTTGCTTCTGTTGAGTATGGCTAGTTCCATGAATTTATGTACATGTTCGTACAATGCATTGGTGTATGATTCAGAAGTCATGCACCTATTTTCCATTGGCATTGTTTTAGGAGTCCAAAGTCAGATTTATGTGGGTTTCCATGGTGATTAGACTGTGGTCAGATCTACCCAGGGAGGAATTGACTATTGTTATAGAGCAACAGTTGCTCATGTTAGTAATAACCAGGTCAGGGATGTTTCTTCCTCTAGTGGGGTAAGAATGAGCTTGTCCAGGGCATTGGAAGTGATGAAGTCCAGGAAGCACTGGGCCGGTGCATTGGTGCATGAGTAGTTTTCCCAGCTGATGGAGGGGTAGTTGAAGTCACCTAGTATGATAGTGTTGGGTTTGACCTTAATAGTTTCCAGGGTGCTTAGGAATGTAGAGTGGGAGTCTTGGGACATGGTTGGGGACCTATAGCAGGCTATGACCTGAATCGCCATCTTACCCAATGTTAGTTGTATCTGGAGTATCTCAGATGCATTATGCTGGACTATTAGCCTGGATGTGTGCATATCCTTTATGAAGTTTTAAACTTTGATCACTTAAATAGAACCTGTAAAACACACACATGAAGAATACCAAGTAGTCTTGGTTGTTTGGGTTAAGGGGAAAATGGGTGAATGGAGTAGAGAGGAGAGGATGAAAAAGCAGCTTCCTAGTGTGATATTCAAAAAAGGTAGTAAAGAACCAGAAAGTAGAAAAATTAGAAACCTTGAGAAGCGTGTATATGCAGTAGGGGGTTAGGAAGGTTGTGAGGATATTGAGAGGGGGCAATTGGGGAGAAAGACTGTCAGAAAGCTGAAGACAGGCAGAAAAGAAGAGGAGAGAAGAAGAAAGAACTATTAGTGATAATCTTAAATTAAGGTATGAAATGGGTGAAGCAACCCCTTTGGGGAGGTTTTTAGCTGATAGCTTATGATGGAGGGGGTGATCACATGAGTTATGGGTGGTAAGAAGGGAGTAGGGTTAGATGGTATGTCAGTACAGAATAGTTGCATTTGGGAGATAGAATAGGTTATAGTAGGATGGCAAAATGAAAGGTTATGCTACAGTATAACTGAGAGTAATTAATTTGTATAAGAGTATGAAGTGAGCAGAATTGGAGATGTGAAAGGTGGTATGGCCTCAATCATCTCCTCTGTCCTTATACTAAGTTTCAGATTGTGCACCAAACTAGAATATGTACTTTAAGACAGATGTCCCTTTTTATTTTTGTAGAATAAAGATTTGAAACAAGAGTGGAAATATCGATATCATACTTTATGATAGAAGAGAGACTAATCTTTGAAGGAATGCTGTACAATTTTTTTTCTCTACTGGAGTTTTTTTATCAGCTGTATTAACACAAATGTTTATGGTGCTATTGATGTTATTGATTAAATGTTTGTTGTTTGTCTTTCGGCTTTTTCCTAGTAAGGGGTCGTCACAGCGGAACTCCGGTCCGCTAATGACTGGCAGTAGATTTTTACGAAATGCCGAGGTGCCAGCTCAACGCCAAACCTTCAATGAAGGCACACCCATTTACGCACGCATGTGTTTCAAACACTACCCAACCACGGGGAGGACATGTAGACTCCACACAGAAGGCACTCCCAAGCCAAGAATCGAACGGGAGAACCTCTTGCTGTGAGGTAACAACTGTTATCGATTAAATAAAAATGTAAAACTACATATATCCATGAATAGAGAGAGGTCAAGATGAATACCTAGGTATTTGAAGGATGTAACCACAGAAATATATTTATCAAGAAGAGAAAAGACATTCCTTTACTTGAGTCAGTTTTAGTCTAAATGCAGAAATGAAAAACATAACATTGACCTTGTTCCAACTAGTTACTTGTTATTTAGAAACGTAGAAAAGTCTATGAAGATTGTTTTTGTAGTTCTGATTTTATAAAAGGATGAAAGGCAATTGACTAGGAAATGGCAAAGTAATCTGCATAAAGTATATTAGGGAAGGAAAGGTCAGAATGGATACAATAATAAATAAGATTAAGAGTGATGAATTCAAGATAGACTCTTGAGGAACACCCGAGTTTACAGCAGCAAGAAAATGTAAAGGAACATAATTTAATTGGAAATTTTCTATCTAAAAGATACAGTTTTAAGCTGTTAGTTGTATCTGTTGCAATGAAATTCAATAAATCAAAAACTAGATTGTGGTTGACAAGGTTAAAAGTGTTGATCATAACAACAAATAGAACAACTGAAAATAAACTCTCAGGGAACAGAGATTGTAGAGATGGTAGTGATGGCACTTTAGCTGTGGATGAGTTAATATAGTTGTATTTTTTGCAAAATAAGTTAGCTGGTCCCCTGACTCTTTTTCACCTGTAGCCAAAGCTTGTCATGGAGCTCATACAGAAATATGTGAAGATGCCCCCCAACCACTTACCATGCAAGAAGTTAAACAAAGATATGTGAAGAAGACCCCCCCCCCCACAACCACTTACCATGCAAGAATTTAAACAAAGATGCTTTTAGATAAAAGTCAAAGGTAGTTTTAACTGATTGGATCTATAACGTCTCTTCACTTAAGTCTTACACACTAGGGTATCTTATCAGCTGTAATTAATTTAGGTGCAGGTTGTGATATATTGCAGAGAATTTGTTTTTATCACATTGGTAAAGGAAGTATCATTGAATCTGTTTACTTTTCTTCTATTAATCAATTCTTATAGTTTTTGAATGTTCCTATTTAAACCTCTGCTTTTATTCTGTTTATGGCTATTTTATCTGATGTTCATCCCCCCCAGTGTATCCATCATGCAATTGACACTGTCCTGAGATTCAAAAAGTGTTTTTGAGTCATGGTATCCAATTTTGTGTAGTGAGTGGCCATGTGATGGTAGCAGAGATTCAGAGGCACACTGAATGCGATTACAAGAAAATAAAAAATCACTCAGCCTGCATACTATGCTGGTAGTGATATAATGATATGGAAAGGCGTAACAGTATTAAAAGGAGGGCAATGACGGATGCAAATGAGGGCAAACAATATGAGAGACTGATCCGGGAACATCTATATTATACACAGAGAGATGCTACCGCCAGGGCTATTGACCACACTAGAAGCTTGCAGGTATGACAGACACACCATGATGAAGGCATGCATTGGTTTGCCACTACATTAGTCAATGTAAATTCAAGATGCTGTTCTCACTGCCAATAGTAAAGAAGGTGCGTGTTGTCTTCCTTGGCAGTGCTGAGTCACCCATCTGAACCCGACATACCACACACTCAATAACACAGAAATAGTGGGCTGCAATATGAGGCACTATGCAGAAGCTGGTCATGATGTGTCGACTGTGGAATGCATGAACTACCTATCCCTATAGACTTCAAGTTATGTGTGGCTTTGAGAATCTTAGCTACAGGTACCTTTCAGTAGCCAATGGAAGCTACTGTGGGAGTATCCCTGACATCTGCCTCTAAAATACTCCACCAGTTCCTTGATGCTATGCTACATCATGGAATTAATGGTTTACTATCAAAATATCGCAATTCATTTCTGTGAGTGTTCACTTACATGATTCGAAATGTTGCAAAATCCACTTACTGAATGGTCACATAACCGAAAGCGGGAATTAAGGAAAGTCACCAACTCAGGAATGTCGACTTTACCAAAAATACCCACACTTCCAGTTATGTGCTATGAATGTTTTCCCCCCTGCACCCCCTAAACCCCCTGCTAATTACATGTACTAACTTTGAGATCACACTGCAGTGAGGGAAAGGATACATTTCCTGATACCCACTATAGTGCGATCTGGATTCAAAATGAGAAATCCATAAGAGCGAATACACACTAGCATTTGCTCTTCTGGATTTGTCATTTTAAAAATCAATGTTATGACACCTTGAGATACTGCCTTTTGCCCTTCCAAGGTCACATAACTGATTTACGATATTTTGTTGGTAAACCTAAAGTAGCATATGTGGTTTCCATGTACCACAGAGGAGTAAGGCAATACCAGCAGTGCATTTTGTGAGATAGCTCAGTTCCTACAGGTCGATGCTATAGAACTCATTCACATTGCAATAAAGGCCCCAGCCAGGAAGAAGGGGCAGTAGTATAACAACTGGAAGGGGTTTCACTCTATTGACTGTCAGGTGGTCTGTAATACATGCCTATAATATGCAGTGTATCTGCAGGCCACCTGGGCAGCACCTATGATTCCCACATGTGGCATACATGCAGCTTATACCAGTGGTTTGTAAGAATGATTTTGCACATTGAGATCTTTTTGGCAAAGCTGGGTATGCACTGGAGCAATTGCTAATGACACCAATTAGAAACCCACACACCATGACAGAGAATGCCTAGAATAATATCTTATCACAGAATTGGATCATTGTCAGTCGTGTGTCTGGCCTGCTAAAGGCCCACGTCTGCTTTCTGGATTAATCAGGCAGTGCACTACAATACAACTCAGCAACATGCAGTAAAATCCTTACAGTATGTGCAGTATTACACAATATATTGGTATGCAAACAGTTACATCAGGGCAGAGTCATTCAGGAAGAGGAGTCCCAAAGTCAGTAACAAAGGAGGCACCTGATGAGGAGACTGTGGAGAAAGCAAACTGGCAGCGAAGTGGGTAACTCCCCAGCTTGAGAAATAATTCAACAACAAAATACAAAAACAAAAAAGTTGTCTCCGAAGGATACAGTAGACTTGACTGTATTATAAAATAATATGCAACAAAAATTTTCATGATATAAGTGAATTTTCATGAGCCACTTAATGTGGCTTCTATCTCTTCTCATAGTATCACAATGTAGTGAATGCAGGCTAATGGTTCGCTCATTTTCTTCTCAATATTCCTGGCCTCAGCTGTGAGATTCACTCTCTCATTACCAAGTCCATCATTTCTGAATGCAGGTTTGTTGAGCAGTATCTTGTGCTGCAAAATTATTGCTAGCTAATTAATAATTATCTTTGGACCACACAGTACTCAGCATTTCATTGGGTGCCTTAGTGTCACTGCAGAATGCATTTTTGTGAATTGCAGGGATTGTTCTTTCAGGTTAGCAAAAACAGCATTTCAGAAGCACTAAGGGTGATCCAAGCAGATTTTTGATAAACTAGAAGACTGATCTGTTTTTTATGACTTAAGCATATTTCTAAAATAATTACAGTCATTGTTTAGCCTACGAATATATATATATATATATATATATATATATATATATATATATATATATACATACACGTGTGTGTTACAAAAGAAGTTATTTACTCTATTCTCCATTTCTTTATTCCAAATTGCATATTATACTGCGTAGTTAAGTTCTCTCAACTACCAAAGACCAGTCAAACCACAAGTCACAAATAGAATCATATGGTGATACTTTCCTATAGTGCACATCCACGTTATTATCTACTGTGACTTTTTTTTACCAGTCTCACCTGATTTTTTTCTGCTGTATATGTACTTTATATTACAAGGCCACTGGCATGTTATTATTAGCTAATGTCACTATGCGGAGCTTTTCTCCCTGGGCCTCCACTGAAAATGGAGTTCTCCCAGTCGGATTCTCATTGAAAAACAAAATGTAAAGTAAAACAAATAAAAATAAAAATATATATAGATATATATTGTAATAACTTTACTGTTTTTGAATAGGTTTAATTTTTTTGCTATCTAGGTATTGAAATTATTTCCCTTCATTTTCTTATTAAATACATAAGTTAAGCAAAGGTTTACTGCAGAAATGATTCTTTATTCTCAGTCAAAAAATGACTAACTAAACATTATTTTCTATAATGGACTAATCTGTCCTGGCTATGACTCATTTTGTCTTTATTATACCATTTTCCATTTTATGTCTCATTCTAATTCTTCTACTTATCATTGTGAACTGCGTAAAAATTCATGCAAATTAATATCTTTATAAGATATGAATGTAATCTATCATTTTGTTTATAAAGTTTATCATAAATCTGCTCATGGTGTTATTTCTGATAAACTCACATGTAGTGACCATTTGAGCACTAAAACCTATACTCACATTAGTCTATTCCCATGATCTCTAAAGAGAAATTTGAAACTTTTATTATTATTAAGGCCATCATTTTATCAGTGTGCTTCTGCTTATAGTAAAAATACTGTTTTAAAAAGCCGCTGAAAAACTATTTTCAAGTAACTTTTACTTTAGTAAATTTATTCTAATATATTAGGAGATTATTTTTGGCTGCACTTTGATGCTTTTTGCTTCAGTGTTTTTTTTTAATTTATGTGCATGTTTACTATTCCAGAGGTTCTCACTAGAAGCCTACTTAAAGATCAGAGACCTTCCAAACATAAGCACACTTCATTTAATACATTCCGAACAAATCACAATACACATACAAACACACACACCAAGCATGCCCCTAAGGCAAAACACAAAACCAAAGGTTTTAGTCATATGTGACTCCATTGTGAGACACACAGATGTCCCACTCACCAGGTTGGATAAAGAAAAGGTCATGGTCAGCTGTCTTGTCATGTGCCAGGATCTGCCACATCACACATGCACTCAACACTTTCAACAATAGGCACTGTTATGAGTCTGTCATAGTCCATGTTGGTGTGAACGACTTGAGACTTACCTCACTGGACAATATGATCAGAGACATGACTGAGCTCTCTGATTATGTGTCCCAGGTGAGTATGTTCCTAGCCTTAAGTAGCATTCTACTTTCTTATACCATGGAGACAACCTGCTTTTTTGTGAGAAACCACAGAACACTCAATGGCAGCTTTAAATGTTTTATTTGTTATTTAACCATGTCATTGAATCTGACTCTTTGTGACTTCAAGGAGTTATCACTCCAGACCTATCTGCAAGCAGCCACTTCTGTGAGTTCTTGCAAATTTAGTTAGTTTTCTAGTAATGTTGCTTATGCATTTTAGCCACTGGAATCACATTTTATTTTGCCTTTGATCTTTCAAGTATCGTTTATCATTCTGTAGTGAATTCTATTTTCACAGTGTGTACCCAAAGTACTGAAATTTTGTTTTACTATCAGACTTCCAACCTCCCAGTGAACAGTCTGGTTTGATTTGCTTTAATATTGACTGATTTGATCTTCTGCACTCCATGGAATACTCAAAAGTTTTCTACAACATCTCAGTTCAAAAGCATCAATATCCCATCACACAGACTTTCTTTTAGACCAGCTTTCACAGCCATATGCTATTATCCATATCTATCTGAAAAGGGGTGTTAAGACAAGATAACATCATTTTAGCTTTTTTTTTCACATTAGGCAGCAAGCAGGCATTTATACTTTCTTTTCTTTTCTAACTTCCATCAGCAAGTGCTTCAATGCTTCCCCACTTTCAGCCACCAGAGTGGTATCGCCTGCATATCTGAGGTTGTTAACATTTCTCTCAGAAATTATCTGAGTCATATAAGCTAACATTTTGCATGATACACTCAGCATATAAACTGAATAATTAAGGTGATAATATACAGTCTTGTATCAGTCTTGAACTGGTCAGTCACTCCACATCACAAATTCTTCAGGAGCCAGATAAGATGACCTCCAAACCTTGATTTATTTAACAACATGCCACATTTTGTGATGTTCCACACTGTCAAAGGCTTTAGAGTAGTCAGTAAATTTTAAGTATCCTGTTGAGCAGGGTTTTTTGCCTTAAATTCAGCACCATAGTTATAGGCCTTACAGCCTTCATATTATTCGAGTAACCACCAAAGTTATGGCAGTAACTATAAATTGCCTATTTTAGAAGTTAAAACCAAAATGTTTTGATGAACAATGGTAGCAGGATAGTTCCTAACTTTAAATCTGATTTTAGTTCTAGTAATTGTATAGACAATTCATTATGATCAGTAGCAACTAAACCATAACAGCTTTAATTGATTCAATAATGTTCTAGAATTTAGTTAGAAGGAAATACCAAATAACAGACCCAGTGCTGTTTCACAAGTATTAAGGTCATTGCATTTTGAGCCTTAAGAATATTGGATGGAAGGTATGTCAGGCATTTGTACAAGCAAAAGAAACAGTAATTGTTATCTAGATATTTATGGAAAATAAAGGCAAATAACATAAGTTATTTCAGCGGTAAGGAGAGAGTTGAATAGCCTATATTAAGGCATTATTCTTTTGAATCTTAGAAAGGCATTAACCTGCACACACTTTTACAGTTTCCTCTCATAAAACAATAAACAGAAGTTTCTTTGCAACTCACTGAAAGTTGCTTATAGCTTTATGAGAAGAGACATGTATTCCGCATGTGGAAGACCCCACCCACCCTCACATACACACACACACACACACACACACACACACACACACACACACACACACACACACACACACAGTCTTATCCCTTCCAGTACACATATAGAAACTGTATCAGCAGTGATTCTCTGTTGAAAACGAACATCACTCCATTTTGAATCAGCGAATAGAAACGTAACTTCATCCAGTTAGAAATCATCGACTATTATCATCTAACAGCAGTGGCGGCTGGTGACTTCAAATCACAGGGGGGCTGCAGTAGACAGCTGAATGGGTGGGGTCAAGGGGAGGGGTGTGGTCAACCAGAAAGGGGAGGAGCTATGCACAAAACCACAAAAAACTAACTTTAATTAAATACGCTGCCCTGGGTGGCAAACCATCATTATGAAAGTCCAATCAAGACAAAAATAAGTGTAGAAGAATAAAAATATTTCAATGCATTGGCTGCATGACAGCTTACTTAATATCTAGATGGAAACAAAAGGTTGTGAGGCATGAAAAAAAAAATTACTTTTTAAATACATTACTGGAATGCCAGTCAAAATCAAGTATAAGAAAAACCAGAAGCACTCAACTCAAACCACTTCTCCTTGCACTGCAGTTCTAATTATAATATATTCAGCTTTATTAAAGTACCAAGTAACATGCTGAAAGTAGAAATCCATGTGATGCCCCCACTTGTAAAAATGTTTCTTATCCAAAAAAGACCTGCTGCCTGACAACTTGTTTCATGGGGAAAACTTGATAAAAGTAAAAAATGAAAAGCAAACAAGAAACAAGCTCAAGATACATTGCTTAAAGGATTACTGTACAGGTTATGGACCACACATGATTGGCATTCTGTTTAGTTTACGGGTAGAGTCTGTAGAGATGACTGGAAGTCTCCAACAAGTGTAATGAGCTTTTTAAAATAATGGAATCCTGTCCTTTAATACCCAAGGCTTATACATTATCTAGTCAAGTATTCTCTGCATGGCAACAACAGAAAGGCTTTCAATGTTGGCAATTCTTTAACAGTATGCTTATTAAAGCTTACTTGCATCTTACGATCTCAGACAAGCTTACCTTACGGTCATTAAAGCATTGCTACTTAAACACAGAGCAACAGGCACTTTGAGTAATAAGCATAACCGAGTAATAAGCATAAATCAACAGTACAAAAATATGACAGAAACCAGACCATTCTGCAAAATCAAGGACAGATGAAAAGCCACTGTAGTACTTATGCAGTGTGTCCTCCCCATCCAAGGTAGATACAACTACTCCTTGCCTTGCTTGGACACATCCAGAGTCACTACATGGGGAGTGGGGTGCAACAAGCATGTCACAATTTGAAATCTCTCTGGCTGACTGTGATGGCCCTGACACATTTGTCATACCTCTCAACCTCAAGAGCAAGAAATCTGGACAAAGCCATACACAGAAGTGGGACAAAGGCCCAAAAATAAGGACAATTTTAAACATTGCTCTAATAAACTTAGAAAGATAATAGAATAGGTCTTGCATTAGTATGAATTTTCTGAAGGGTCTAAAATCTGAAACTCAAATGTCTGTCATTTTCTAACTTCAGTCTTTAGTGATTTGTCACTAACTTGCCAAAAAACACAACTTTATGAAAAATGGACCAAAAATGTGATGCAAAAATATAAAATAGACACACAATACAGCTGCTACCTGTCAAAGAAGGGACACTTTAATATTAGTACTGCTACTTTGAGCAGCTGACAAAATAAAAGAATCTACATGCATTTCAAGTAATCTATAACTTTGATTATTACAGTTATTTCTTAATTGTAAACCCTCCATGTTTTCTTCCAAAATTGCTATTTTGCGGAGGGATTATTAGGGGAAGAGCAACATTTTGAGCCAAAATTGGGGACAGTTGAGAGGTTGGCTATGCCTAATTCTATAAAGCAATTTATTTGCATGTGCCTCTCAACCTGTTAATGCAGTAAATCTGAACAAGGCCAAATATATTGGGGGCACATATAAACAGTACTAAAAATTGCTCTTGTATAAATTGAGACAGTTGATAGAACAGCTTTAACATGCATTTTTCTGAAGGTTATGAAGTCTGAAACTTATTATTTAGTGACTTAATTCCTAAATGATTTGCCATAAAACTACAAATTTTATGAAGAACAAACCAAAAATAAGAAGCAAAAATCTATTCATTCTTTGAAAATCTGGACAGTTGGGAGGTATAGTTCAGCTGGGCCTGTCTGAGTTTGCTGCCCTTCCCCCCTGACAAAATAATGGTTGAATGGAGCCTCTGCAGCCATTCTAATGAACCATTCATTACTTGGCTATTTCACTCCATTTACCATAAACACTAATGTGCATACTGCTTTACTTCTATGATGAGTTGGACTTCATTTGAAAGTTTTATTTTGTATTTTACAGCACAAACACTAAGTCATCTGTTAAACAAAGCAATGCAGTCTCACAATGAAAACTTAGCATTAAAACTTCTCTGCCCTTGAAACTCACATTCATTGAAACAGCATTGAAACCCACATTCAAAGAAAATACATTTTGCCAGTGGTAGATAAAGATTAATTTTGGGCTGTTTTCAAATCATAGGCCCCTTGCATATGAAACATACATGTGCTCTTTGATACACCTTCCTCATTGTACTAAAATTATATTCCTTGTACAATACAGTACACTTGTTAGAGGGTGTTTTAAATTTGTTTTGAACATTTTTCCAGTAAGCAATGAAACAAACCATATGCACCCATAATGGCAAAACTGCCCAGTTGAGAACATTTATCATAAAAAGTCTACTCAGACTTCCACAGTCCACCATTATTAGTAAATATACACAATTCTACAGTCCACCATTATTAGTAAATATGCACAATTCCACAGTCCACCATTATTAGTAAATATGCACAATTCTACAGTCCACCATTATCAGTAAATATGCACAATTCTACAGTCCACCTTTATCAGTAAATATGCACAATTCTACAGTCCATTATCAGTAAATATGAACAATCTCTGAAGTAAGTCATCTAAATAATTCCACATTAAAGAAATCTGTAACTAATGAAGCGGTTGCTGCTAGCAATCACCTTTATATTTCATGGTTTCATTGAAAAATAAAGTGTCTGTTGCCCCTCAGGAATAAATTGCCTATATTACATTAAAAAACGATAAGCTAGTAATAATATTGTAAGAGGAAATGGATGGCAAACTGATAACAGACTCATAGTTAGTATCTTCACCAAGGAGAACATTCTCAGTACGGCAAGTAAACAACCTGTTGTGCTATAGTATTAACTAGGCAAAGCAGTAGCACTAAACTTCTATTCCCGTGCAGCTCTCAGCTCCTTGTAAAATCTACTCAATACTCAACTGCATCTCAACTTCGCATCTCAAGAAAACTGGAAAAAGCCAAAATGTATTGGGGGGGGTCAAAAGCCCAAAAGCCAGGGACACATTAAACATTGCTTGTATAATCTTGGAAAGTTGCTAGAATAAAATGTTGTGTTGCCACCATACATTTTACTGCCAAGGTCCCTGAGCAAAAAACAGTCAGAGTAACATACCACTACGCCACATCAGCTGCTTTGTAAAAGAGAGGAAGACTGAAACTTAAATGGCTATCATTTAGTGAATTCAGTTCTCACCATAGCTGTCAACCTCTTAGTACAAAACACCTGGACAAACCCAGTAATGAGGGAATACAGCCCTCAAACATATTCAGTGAATTCAGTTCTTGCCATAGCTGTCAACCTTAGCACAAAAACCTGGACAAGACCAATAATGGGGGAATACAGTCCCAAAAATAGGGACAAATTTAAAATAGTCATCTTATAAACTTAGAAAATTGCTAGAAAAAAAGGTTGTGCTACTATGTATTCTGAAGAACATGAAGTTTGAAATTCAAATGCCGGTCAATTTTACTGCGGACAGAACAAAAACAATTTTCAGCAGAGACGCAGGGATTAATACTGCAGACACATCTTTGTAAAATGGCAGAGCACCAGAGCAAATCCACACAAACACAGGGAGGAGATGCAGACTCCACACAGAAGCCACCCCAACCAAGAATCAAACCAAAAAAACCTATAGCTGTGAGGCAACAATACTACCACTGCACCATCAAATATGCAAGGAATTAAACATTCAGAAACCTGAAGTCTGAAATTCAAATGCCTGTCAATTTTACTGCGGACAGAACAAAAACAATTTTCAGCAGAGACGCAGGGATTAATACTGCAGACACGTCTTTGTAAAATGGCAGGGCACCAGAGGAAATCCACACAAACTCAGGGAGGAGATGCAGACTCCACACAGAAGCCACCCCAACCAAGAATCAAACCAGAAAACCTATAGCTGTGAGGCAACAATACTACCACTGCACCATCAAATATGCAAGGAATTTAACATTCAGAAACCTGAAGTCTGAAATTCAAATGCCTGTCAATTTTATTTAACATTTGTTAATCAGGACAGTCTGACTTGGAACAAAAAAACAATTTTCAGCAGAGGCCCAGGAAGAAATAATGCAGACATGTTTTTGTAACATGGGAGGACACAAAAGCAAACCCACACAAACACAGGGAGATGATACGGACCCCACAAAGAAGGAACCCCAGCCAAGAATCAAACCTGAGAACCTGCAGCTGTGAGGCAACAATGCTACCAGTGCAACATCAAATAAAAGCAAACCCACACAAACACAGGGAGAAGATAACAGACCCCACAAAGAAGGAACCCCAGCCAAGAATCAAACCTGAGAACCCGCAGCTGTGAGGCAACAATGCTACTACTACACCATCAAATATCAAGTATTGCAACATTTACAAACCACAGATATTATGAGGAACAGATCAGATCGAATATGAGACAAAAATCTGCAATTTTTTTTTACAAATGGTGGTGGGTAGGGAACTCAAGTCTTTAACACCTGCATACAGGGTACAGGGTTCAAGCCTGAGGTATTCCCTACCACACCACCATGAGCACCTGGGGCATTTACACACACACACACACTCCAGTATAAGCATTGTATATCTAAAAAGCACCATACACACTCAATATAAACATCTCTCCAGTATAGGCATTGTATATCTAAAAAGCACCATATAGGCATTGTATATCTAAAAAGCACCATACACACTCAATATATCCAGTATAAGCATTGTATATCTAAAAAGCACCATACACACTCAATATAAACATAGAAAAGCACCATACACTTACCTGTCTGTTCTCCATAATATATCCAGCCTGCACAAATACTCCAAAGACCTGCGAGATCCCGATCCTGACTGCTGCTGTTGCAGTCTGGACCCAACACATAATCCTAGTGAGTCTGTGCACTTTAAAAGTGCACAGACATCTCCCTGTGTCCCCCTATGGGTATGGGGACTGCCGGACTGCCTGGAGCATGCGCATAGACCGACAGTAGTCGGGACTACTGCGCATGCGTGAAATTTAAAAAAAGCTTTTCTTTCTATTTTTATTTTGAGGGGGCTGCAGTCCGGCAGTCTGATAGCATGGGCCTCCCTGTCTAACAGACAGAGAGGAAGCAAAAACTGAATAAGGAGAATCATAAATTAGTGAAGACAGAACAAAAGACAGATGACAAGAAAGAAGAAGGGAAGGATCAGTCATGAAAATGAAGAAAGACTAGTCACTAAATTAACTGTGGTAGTTAAGGTACGACAGGAGGTAGGTTATGATCACTGACATTGTCATATTTGTCGCAAGAGACGAATATCTGAGTAGCTGATATTTATAGCTTCATAAAAGGAGACTGCTAAGGTTTGCTGCCTAAGAGACTTAAAAGAATAATGTCTTAACACAACCTAGGCCACTGTTTACTTACTGCTGAAATAACTTTTGTTATTTTCTTAAAGGGAAGCAGATATCCCAGCATGGAAATAAAGGCTTTGCTCCATATAGAAATGCATGATATAGGTTATCGACCTATTTGCCTTAATGGACAAATTAAGCTGAGAAAAAAATGCATTAATGATTTATTTCATAAAGTTTTCAGATGCGTCTGCTGATTAATTACTGGTTGCAGCTTCATATGGATGAAAAATAAAGGGTCACAGATTCAGCTAGATGAAAAAGCTAAATTGAGCATTGCCTCCTATAGTCCCCATATGGAGGACCCCCAACACACACACAACCCTTACTTAATAATGCCAATTCCATGGTTACACAATCATAGAACAGAGTAGAGTGAAGAGACCATGTGGCCTTATCACTACCAGTGGACACACAGAACTGCACCACCAGTGATTTTCTATAGAAAACAAGGATCACTCCACTGAAAATTGTGAAGTCTGAATCAACAAGTTGAAACCTCTTCCAGTTAAAACACATTGACTATTATGCTAATCATTCAGGTGAGAGTGTGGAATCAAAGTAGTTTAAAGAGATGCATGTGTGTTATAGTCCAATTTTTTATCATTGAAATCAATAGGCTGGCCTTGATCAGCTTCACTGAGGTTCCAGCTAAGATGAAATTAAATTTTACAGGAGCATTTGCCTTGATACCTGTTGTGAGAGTATTCCCTAATCAATGGTATTCACTGTGAAGGCACAATCTAAGGAAGATCATGCCATCCATCAAATACTGTGACTTGAAGCCTGGAGGTATTCAAGAACAACCTCTAAACAGTTACTAATACAGTTGAACCAGGCCTATAACCCTGCAGCACTGAGTTTTTGAAACTGGTTTTAAAGGATATGATATCAACACTGACCACTACATTTTTTAAAGGTAAGTAATTACTAGTCTACGAGAATGTACAATCACTTAAGCCAATTGTTGTTAAAGGACCACTACGGGCAAATGATGAAGAAAACATATATTTTTATATTGCCATGATTTACTACACCTCCCAAAGCTGCCTGCAGCAAAATAAGAACTCATTCCTAATTTTATTTTGTTTTTACTCTTGTCTGCCCTCATGGGGGGCAGACATTGTGATTCCTTTGGAAAGATAAATCTGTCCCATAATGCACAGACTGAGAACAAATAGCCCTACCATTTGTTGTCAGACTAGACTTCCATTCACTTAGAATGGAACACCTGAAAAAAACTGCCAAGTTTGAGAGAGTGTAGCTCATGTGTCATTGACTGGTATGCACTGAGTTTTACAAATGTTGTTCCTACTGATGTACTACACATTCTCTGAAAGAAACTTGCAAAAGTGTCAACAAATTACTGAGGTAAAAAAAGACTTTTCACAAGGAGCAGTTTTGCAAGTTTCAGTTCCTGGCCAGGTTACTCCTCCCATCTCCCCTCCTTCAGTGGGCTACAGTCTCACATTTCCAGATTTACTAGATTCAACTATTTAGTCAGCTTTGCATGACAATAGACATAAAAAAAAATCACAGCCTAGTGTGCCACTAATTTTGTTCCCTTGTATGTCTCTATGCCTCTTCACTTCTGAATAACATTTCCCAGGAATAAAAAAAAAAGCAAACGCATCAGTCCAGAGTTTAGACCAGTATATCCATTTAAAATGTGCACAGTAAAATATTCACTTATAATGCATTTTGGCTGCTGACATGGTTATCTTTACATAGTTATTCTCTTATAGTATAACCTGAACTTATGGTATTTAATGATAAATTTTACAACAGTTCTCAGTTTCTTAACAATGACCTCCCAAGCCTCTGAAGTGACCTAGTACTTTTTCTTACTATTGCTTTATCTAGTTTGTCTTGGTTGTATACCTGTAGCATGTCTCTCATCCTCTCAGCAACAGACTCCTGGAGAAAACTTCCAAAGCAGATACTTGTATTGAAAGAGTAGCAGCAGCTGTTGCAGTGAAACTACACTTCAAAACAATGCACTAAAACATATTACTGACAAACACAGGGGACATAATGTATATGTCTGAATCAGGCAGTGATGAAATTGCTAGGGATTTCACGGAGCACAATTTTACTCAATCTCTCCATTTCATAATCCAGAACATTCGCACCACACTTACAAAGGCACACCTCCACCTTCCACAAACACAGCTACCCACACCCACACAACATGCCAGTCAAATTTAAGGCTTTTCCCACCTCTCCGCAAAACACTGCTGTCAAGGGCGCCCGCAGGCAGGTGCAAGGGGGTGCACTTGCACCCCCCTGGATTCGGCTAGCCCCCGACTTCATTTTTTTTATTAAAAAAAAAAATTTTTTTTCTTTAGATCTGTCGCATAGACGGAACAGGTGTTTGCGCATTACTTTCATGTTCTCGTGGGCCTGTTTGCACTGTTGGCTTACTATCGCCTTAGCTTCCTCCCTCCCACCCTGCCGCCCAAATTCAAAATCAAAAGATGTTGCAGGACAGTAGTGAGAGGTAGGTGTGTTTTTAGCTATATAAACTGAAATAACAAGCTTGTAATAGAATCTGATGAAGCGTGCTATTTACTTTCATTAGCGGCTCATTCCTGTTTTTTTATTCATGGAATAAGAAGAAGTTTGATATTTTTATTTTTACTTTTACTTCTGGACTTTTTAACCTTTGTTGTAGTTGCACTGCACTAGATGCATTTGGCATTTAGCTCTCTATCTCTATTTTACTGTTTATGTCCAGATTTTTCCCCATATTCCCCTAAAAAAAGTTGAAGAGTTAGTAGTAATGGCAGACATTTCCGAATGTGGGTTTCAAAGGCAGAGAAGTTTTTTAATACGTTCTTTTTCTTTTCATTGTGTTTTTATTTTGTGTTTAGGAAAGTGTGTCCATCGTTTAAAAAGCAAAATGAAAAAAAAAAATAAATAAATGAAATCCAAAACAAATGTATCTGTAGATCTTTAAAAAGTAAAACATAAAACACTATAAGATTTGAACAGTTGAACAGTGTCTATGACAAAATATAAAAAAGGTGGGGGTATTGGGACCCTGGAATGGCTGGGGGGGGGGCAGGGTGGGCGCTGAGTGGGCGTGGGAGTGGGTGGAGGGTGGGCGGGGCATGCCTGCTGCTGTAATGGCTTTAGCAAACAAATGAAAATGATTGATGGGTGTTGGTTTAAGACTCCCATCCATATCTCTCAACAGTACAGATTTTTGCAGAAAGTCCAGATTTTTTGTCTGTTTTTCATAACCTTACAGTTTTCTGTCAAATCACTGGCAAATCATTGAACACTGAAGTCAGAAAATTCACAGGCATTTGATTTTCAGACTTCATATCCTTAAGAAAATTCACTCTAATGCAAAACCTGTTTATCAACTTTCTAAGTTTGTAAGTGCAATATTTATAAATTGTCCCATTTCTGGGCCTTTGTCCCCTATTATTTATGGCTTTGTCCAGATTTCTTGTTCTATAATGTTGAGTTATGCTGCCATCCCTTCTTACTGGAGCCAGTCCACTGCACTTGCACAAGTGTCCCCCTCAGCAGGGCAGCAAGCAGGTATCAGTGCAGATTTGCTTTATAGTTCATTTACACCACACACACACACACACACACACACACACACACACACACACACACACACACACACACACACAGTAAATCTTGTTGTCCATGTTATTTATTCTTTTCCTTGGTTTCGTTTCTCTTACTTGTAATGTTGCTTTTACTCATTTTTTCTCCTGCCTCCCATATCTACCCTAATTATTACTTCTAACAAATACTTTTTATCACTCTTTCTTCTCTTCCCCTCCTCCTCTTTATCCACTATTTGAACTTTTCCACTCTGACATTTGCTTTATGGGAAATAATGAACTGTCACCCTTATGTCAGCACATTTCAATGCTACATAATATTGTATTTAGTCTAATAGGTTCATAAGTAGGTACCAGGCTATTGAGCTAAGGGCCTAAGTAAGCCTAGCCAGTAAGGTTCCCTGGCTTATGCCACCCAAGAAAGTTATTTTCCTGTGCCCCTGTCGAGCAGAGCCACAGAAGTGATTCCCGGGGTATATTTTCCTATCTCCCATCCACTCAAAGATTTTTCTTGAAAAGTGATAATGAGGAACTTTGCTTGACATAGATGGGTAGCTTGTTCCAGAGTATGGGAAGTCTCTGAGACAGGAATCTATCTCTCCAGCATGTCCTGTTTATTGTGGTGACAAGGTTTAGGTCCCTAGAGCGCGTAGCTCAGAGGGCTTGGGATTTCTTTAGGTGTGGCATGTCCAACAGCTCTGGGGTTGACATAGCTTTTTATGTTAGGCAGAAATTACCTCAGAGTAAGCGATATGCTACGGAGTAAAGCTGGAGTTTTTTTAGATGGTTAGTGCAGGGCATCTGTTTGAGACCAGTAATCTTCTTTGTGAGGTACTTCTGCGGCTTTTCCAGCTGCTGCAAATGTCTTGTGAGGTACATTCCAAAAGGGGCGTTGTACTCTATAATGGGTCTAATGAGTGTCAAGTAAAGGGGAACAATGACCTCTTTTTTTCCTGGATGAGAACCTTTTTGTGATGAGGTGTGCCACGTAGAAGGACTTCCTGACTACTGTGGCAATGTGATTATCAAAGGAGAGACTACTGTCCACCTGGGTCCCAAGGTCTCATCACACATTCGGTGTTAAGTAGACTACCACCTATGTGGTAGCTTACGGGTACAGAGTTTTTACCAAAGGGGATGACAATGCACTTTTTGGTGTCGAGCTTGAGGCCATGGCTCTAACACCAGGCATCTGTCTCAGTGAGGCCCTTCTGTAGGATGTCCACATCATTTGGGGACTCGACTATGGCTCCTAGTTTGTAGTCATCTGTGAACTTCATTAGCTCAGGACTGAACCCTGTGGTACTCCACTTGTCAGTGGTTTGATGTCAGATTTGGAGTCTGCAACTTTTACAGTGTGGGTTCTGTCAGTGAGTCGGTTGGTAACCCATCTTGTGACGTAGGGTTTTATACCTAGTTTAGTGAGTTTAGCTATAAGTCCAGAATGGGGGATGGTGCAAAAAGCCTTGGCGAGGTCAAGATAGGCTGTGTGAACTCCCTTAGCTTCATCGACTGCCTCAGAGAAGTCGATTAGGTTCAGGATGCATGATCTGCCTTTAACAAACCTGAACTGGGTGGGGTCCAGAGTTTGGAGGTTACCAATGTCTTTGTTTATGAGTTTCATGATGATATCTGACAGGGCTTATTGGTAAATCACTTTGGCTATGGTGTGCAGGGTCCTGGGTTTGAGCCTTGCAGAGGCTGTTTATTTTTTTTCAATCATAGCCTCACCTCAGGCTTTGTGCCTGCTGAATGGTGCACAGTGACGGTTATCCTACTCCACAAGGGGGGAGCCACCATGGACCCCAGGAACTACCACTCCATTAGCCTGATGAGCCTGGTCTGCAAGGCCATGGAATGTATCATCATGGAACTTGTAAACAAAGACATTGGTAATCTCCAAACTCTGGACTCCACCCAGTTCAGGTTTGTAAAAGGCAGATCATGTCTCCCAAACCTGATAGACTTCTTTGAAGCAGTCACCAAAGCCATAGAGAAGGGTAAGGTGGTTCACACAGCCTATCTAGATCTTGCCAAGGCTTTCAACACCATCCCCCACTCTGGAATTATAGATAAACTCACTAAACTAGGTATAAATCCCTGTGTCACAAGATGGGTTGGCAACTGGCTCACTGACAGAACCCACACTGTGAAAGTAGCAGACTCCAAATCCGACTTCAGACCAGTGACAAGTGGAGTACCACAGGGTTCAGTCCTGGGTCCTCTCCTGTTTGGTATCTACTTCTCTGAAGTACAGGCTAACACAGAAGGTCTTTGGCTAATGAAGTTCACAGATGACTGCAAACTAGGTACCATAATCGAAACTCCTAATGATGTGGACATCCTACAAAAGGGCCTCACTGAGACAGATGCTTGGTAAGCCATGGCCTCAAGCTCAATGCCAAAAAGTGCATTGTCATCCCCTTTGGTAAAAACTCTGTACCCATGAACTACAACATAGGTGGTAGTATACTTAACACCAAAAGTGTGATAAGAGACCTTGGGACACAGGTGGACAGTATTCTCTCCTTTGATAATCACATCACCACAGTAGTCAGGAAATCCTTCTACGTGGTGCACCTCATTACAAAAGGTTTCTCATCCAGAAAAAAAGAGGTCATTGTTTCCCTCTACTCATCACTTATTAGACCCATTATAGAGTACAACGTCCCTTTTGGTATGTACCTCACAAGACATCTACAACAACTGGAAAGGCCACAGAAATACCTCACAAAGGGGATTACCGGCCTCAAACAGATGCCCTACACAGACCACCTCAAAAAAATCCAGCTTTACTCCGTCGCATATCACCTACTCAGAGGTGATCACTGACTAACATACAAAGCTATGTCAAACCCAGAGCTTTTGGACATGCTCCACTTAAAGAAATCCCAATCCCTCCGAGCTACACGCTCTAGGGACCTAAACCTTGTCACCACAATAAACAGAACATGCCGGAGGGATAGATTCCTGTCCCAGAGACTTCCCTTACTCTGGAATAAACTACTATCTATATCAAACAAAGCTCTTCATTAGCACTCCAAGAAAAATCTTGATGATTGGATGGGAAATAGGAAATTCACCCCGGGGATCACCTCTGTGGCTCTGCTTGACAGTGGCACAACAAAATAATTTTCTTGGGTGGTAAAAGCCATGGTACCTTTTTGGTTAGGCTTGTATAGGCCCCAGGGCTGATAGCCTAGCACCTACCTATGAACCTATGAACCTATACGTTCCATGGCCTTGCAGACCAAGCTCATCAGGCTAATAGGACGATAGTTCCCGAGATCAGGGGTGGCTCCCCTTTTGTGGAGTGGGATAACTGCTGCTGTGCGCCATTCAATGGGCACAAAGCCTGATGTGAGGCTATGATTGAACACAGTGCTTAGGTGGGAGCCAGTTCGTTCTGAAGTTCATGTAAAACGCAGCCTGGGATGTTGTCCAGTCCCATGGATGCTGTGTTTTAGGCTTTTGAGAGTGCAGCTTTTACCTGTGTAGTTGTGATTACAGGGACTCTGCATTCTTCCTGTATAGATATGGGCCCTTTAGGGTGTGAGAGGGTGGTAAAGTTAGCACTGAACCTATCTGCCAAAATGTTGGCAATATCAGTTGGTTCTGTAATTTTCATGCAGCTGTGCTGTAACTCAGAGCAGATCTGGGTGTTGCCATTGAGATTCTTGATATAGGTATAGAATGCTTTGTGGTTGTCCTTAGAATCAGTGGCAATTTTATTTTCATAGCTAGCTTTGGATGCTCTTATAAGGGATCTCAGCGGCTTACTGAGGCTGACCAGGTAGCTCCACCACTCATGGGATTTTACTCTCTTTTGCAACAGTTTCTTCCTTCTGTTGTACAGTTTGTTTATGGCAGGGGACCACCAGATTGGCTTCCTTTTTTTGAAGGAAAGCTTCTTGGTTCTGTTTGGGATAGCATGATCCATGCACTCATGTAAGTGCTTATAGAGTGCATCTGTGTAGGATTCAGCAGTCGTAACTGTATTGGCCATCTGCATGGGTGTCATGAAGTTCGCCACTTCTGTCTTAAGAAGCATGAAGTTGGCTATGGAGAATTTTTTTTATGTGGTTTCCTTAATGTGGGGTGGGGGCGGAATGTGGATATCTAGGGTGATTAGCTTATGGTCGGATCTGACCAACAAGGAGTTGACTTCAGATGTGGAACACCGGTCATTCATGTTGGTAATGACTAGGTCTAGAATATTGTTGCCAATGGTGGGGGTGTGGATAAGTTGATCCAGGGCACTGGAATTTATGAATTCCAGAAAGCGTTGAGTGAAGGAGTTGGTACATGAGTAGTTTTCCCACTTAATGGTGGGGTAGTTGAAATCGCCCATTATTAGGGTGTTTGAACCCTAATATTTTCCAGTATATCAAGAAAAGAGGAGTGGGACATGATGGGGGATCTGTAGCAAGCTACAATTTGTTTTGCAGTTTTGCCCAGAGTTAGTTGCACTTGGATAACCTCGGATGCATTATGCTGAGCAACTAGCCTGGTGGTGTTGATATCCTAAATGAATATGGGCACACCTCCGCCTTTGGTGTTCCGGTCCAGGTTACGTGGCCGAAAAGTGTGGTATGAGTTACAGCCGGTAGTGCAGGGGTGCTCTTTGGAGCCTTGAACCAGGTCTCAGTCACTGCACAGGTATCGATGTTCTCCATTTTAAGGAGTGCCTCGAGTGAGTGCATTTTGAGATTTAGACTTCTAGCATTGAGTAGCATTACCCTCAGTTTTTGCTTGCCTGTTCCTGTTACATTTGAAACTTGTCTAAAAAAAGGCACTATAGGGACAGCAAGAGCCTTAGCCAGTATCCGGAATCCCATGGGCGACAGGTGCAGGCCATCTCTGGCAAAGCATCATGGTTTGTCGACCATGTCGTCCCAGGCAGACAGATACTGGATCCCCTTAGAATAACACCAGAAGCTTAGCCAATTGTTGAAGTCAGTCATTTTGTCCTTGTACTGCAGTATCATTCTGGGCGATGGCAGAATGCTACTCAGGGCTATGGTCATACCTCCCTGGGCTACAAGATCAGAGAGCTCTTCCATGTCTCTTTTCATGTAGTCCAGGGAGGCATGTCTCAGGTCATTCACACCATGGACAATGACAGAGTCATATTTGTACTTGGTTATGGAGTGACCTGGGTGCATGGGTTATGTGCAGATCCTGGCACCTGACAGGCAGCTGACAGTAACCTTCTCCTTGTTTAGCCTGGTAATTGGGACATCAGTGTGTTTGACTATAGAGTCACCTATGACTAGTGTGTTGAGTACGTTGTTTTGCCTAATTTATCATATATGTTATAATATACATACATACACATATATATATATATATATATATATATATATATATATATAGATATATATATATATATAGATATATATATATAGATATATATAGATATATATATAGATATATAGATATATATATAGATATATAGATATATATATATATATATATATATATATATATATATATATGTTTCCCCATAATATCTGAATAAGTGAGTGGGATTTTCATGACAGCATCAAGGAAACATTTTCCTTCCTTATGTGTTTTTTTTCTTAAGTTTTGGATTTTTCTTGGTATATTGATTGATTTTCTTAGTATATTGTATTTTTTATTTAATTTCCATTTGTTTCCCAGGTTAGTCCGACTGGACACAAGATTACCGTTTTCAGCGGAGGCTGGGGGAGAAAAGCTCCAGATACATAGTAAACAATTATAAAAAATAATAAAAATAAATTATACAAACATAGCTATTTTGTACAAAGAGCATAGAAAATATAAAAGGAGCAAAATCAGAGTTTTACAATTGATGCAGCATACACCGTGGTTAGAATATTGAGAAACAATTAAACAAGATAATATACAACAAATATACAACTGCTTGAACATAAATTCAAAAAGAAGTTTCCATAGACAAACAGGGTCATAAACTAGAAATCCTAACTATATTGATATGATTTATATTGCATTGATCTTGTTTTAATGATGGTATGTGTGTATTATTGTACGTGTCATATGTGCACACATATTTGTATTAACCTATGTATTTACAGTATATTGACAAAGTACTGGGTCACATCAGAGGCTTGGAGGGGTCATTGTTAAGAATAGGGTTGCCACCTTTTCAAATGGCCAAAGTGGGACATTTTTGGGACACACATCAGATTTTACAGGCCACCACATACCCATGGTCAGTAAAAAGGATAGAACTTTACTCTTTTGCCTAAATAAAAGCTTATTCTTGTAGCAGTTTAGTTGCTTATTTTGTTTCTTGCAACATTTAGGTATTTTAGATACAGAAATAACTATTTTATGCAACTATTACATAAAATATGGGACATAATTATGTCCTACAATCTCAGGACATTTGCCATTTTTAATATTTTGTTGTCAGGACACAACTGCCCAAAGAGGGACTGTCCCTCGCAAAGTGGGACAGGTGGTAACCCTAGTTAAGAAACTGAAAACTGTTGTAAAGCTTGGCATTGAATACTATAAGTTCAGGTTATGCTATGAGAACTATGTAAAGATAACTATGTCAGCAGCCAGAATGCATTATAAACTGAATGTTTTACTGTGCACAGTAAGAAATGGATAGATTGGCCCAAACTATGGACTGATGTGTGTGCTTTTTTTTTTTTTTTTTTTTTTTATTCCTGGGGAAATGCTATTCAGAAGTGAAGAGACATACAAGGGAACAGTTTTAGTGGCACACCAGGCTGTGATTTTTGTGATGTCTATTGTCATGCAAAGCTGACAAAATAGTTGAATCTACCCAAGCTGGAAATGTGAAACTGTAGCCCACTGAAGGAGGGGAGATGGGAGGAGTAACTTGGCCAGGAATTGAAACTTGCAAAACTGCTCCTTGTGAAAAGTCTTTTTTATCTCAGTAATTTGTTGACACTTTTGCAAGTTTCTTTCAGAGAATGTGTAGTACATCAATGGGACCAACATTTGTAAAACTCGGCACGTGCCAGTCAATGACACATGAGCTGCAGACTCTCAAACTTGGCATTTTTTTCCAGGTGGTCCATTCTAAGTGAATGGAAGTCTAGTCTGACAACAAATAGTAGGGCTATTTGTTCTCACAGTCTGTGCATTGAGACAGATTTAGCTTTCCAAAGGAATCACAATGTCTGCCTCCATGAGGACAGACAAGAGTAAAAAAAAAAATAAAATTAGGAATGAGCACTTATTTTGCTGCAGGCAGCTTTAGGAAGTGCAGTAAATCATGGCAAGATAAAAAATATATGTTTTTTCATTGTTTGCCCGTAGTGGTCCTTTAAATGTGTAAGCTGGATTCATGACATCTTGTCAGAGTTTAGTCTCATGGAAACTGGCTTTAAAGAATGTGATATCAACATTGACCACTAAATTTTTAAGACGAGTAATTACCAATCTATGAGAATGTTCAATCACTTAAGCTGATTATTCATAAATGTTTAAGCTGGATTCATGATATCTTGTCAGAGTTTCTACTTATGGAAATCAGTTCATCTAAATCCCCTATCCCCACCCAAAAAACACCTATAAATAAATATATTTGCAGATAGCTGCACCACCCCCTTGCTCAAATATTTCAAATATAGCAACAATAGCACTGAAGAAACAAACAACTTTCAATGAATTGTAGAGAAATCACATAATTATTTGTGTTCCTGAGTAAGTCAACACTGTCAATTAATTACATTAATCTCCCTCTTTTAATTTCTCCAAATCTTTTTGGTTTCTAATACCATGAAGTGAATAAACCCCATTCCTAAGTCAAAGTATGATTAAAGGTCATGAAATTAGTATTGTTTAAATTTTTAATGTCAGCCAGAAGTGCTCTTCACAGCACCCACAATGTGCCCAGTATTGACTCCTTCTGCAATTCGTATGGAGTTACACGCATTGGTAACATATCAAAATATGACTGTAAATTATTTTTTATAAGACCCATGCCCCTACTACTATTGGAACTGTCTGGGTATCTTTCTTCCACATTGCTCGCACTTCTGCCTGCAAATCCTGATATTTTATGACTTTGTGTCTTTTTGTGTGCAAGACACTGTAGTCACTGAGTGTAGTGATTTCAAATTGTCTTTTTTTCATGGACCATTATATCTGGTTTTCTCACATCTATCTTTTGAACTGTTGGTAATGGGTGATCCCATGAGATGTAAACTTCATCATTTTCTATCATGCTTTGCAGCCCATGTTTCCAGTGTTTTTCAGCCACTTCAGTGCTATAATGTTTGCACAATCCCCAGTGCAACAGTCTTGCTGCATTATTAGGCCTTTCAGTATGCACTCCTCCTGCCATTAGTATACCACAACCAGCAATGAGGTGTGCAACTGTTTCCAGTTCTGTTTTACAAAACCTACATTTGTCTGTTTCTCCCACATGGTCAATGTACTTTCTAAACCAATGTGTATGGAACCCACTATCTGGGGCCACCAATATTAACCTTTCATCTTTTGGTTTGAATTTACCTCTCCTTAACCATTCCTGTATTTGACCCTGATCAACATGAGGTTGTTCTAGGAGTTTACTATACTTGCAACTATATTTATGCATTTTCCAAATTTCTTGCCTTCTCATCAGATCCTTCACCTTATATTCTTTCATTTGTTTTTTGGCACATTCATTTGCTGCCTGATTTTTATCTACTTCTGGTTTAATTTCCATTCCCGCTTGATGCCGATATGCTTCTTCTAGACTAAGAAGGGAAATCACCTTAACATTTATTCTCCTCGTTTCAAAACATTCACTATGTTTGGGCCTTGGGAGGTCAGCAGATATGTATGCAGTCCCAAGAGTTCAGATCTATACATGTAATCAATTTCAAGGAGGCCCATATCTCCTTCGGAATGGGGAATATATAATCTTGGTATGCACTGATTTTTATAAATCATTTGATGAGCATGAAGCATCCTTGTTTTCCTGTCTAATCTAACCAACACCTTTTGTGGTCAGTCAATCACTCCAAAACTGTAAGTTAGGACAGGAAGAACAAATTGGTTTATAGCTTGAATTTTGTTCCTAGATGTCAAAGCTGCTTTCAGGATTAATTTAAGTCTTCTAAAATATTTCTTACTAAGTTTTATTCACATTTGTTCGTGTTTTATTGTTGATCCTTCATCAATTCTCAAATATTTGTACACTCACACTTGCTCATTTTCTTTTATATCACATTCTTGTCCCAAACTGATGTTTTCTTGGTGCTGCAGCTTTCCTGCTTTAAATGTTGCATTTATCAAGCCCAAATGACATTCTTATATCATCTGAAATGTTTTTACTACTAACAGTTGTGCTTTCATTTCCTCATCTGATGAGCTATACAGTTTTAAATCACTGACAAAGAGAAGATGAGAAGTCGTTACACTTTGTTGATTTCTGGGAGCCACCTTGTAGCCATGACCTAAGCTGTTAAGAAGACAGCTTAATGGGCTAAGGGCAAGACAAAAGAGGAATGGTGACAGAGAGTCACCCTGGAATACCCCCCTTTGGATTTTTATCCCTGGAATAATAATGTGTTCTTTATGATGGCTTAACTGCAAAGTAGTTTGCTACTGTTTCATGGTCGCTGTGATGTAGTTTATCAGTGTAGGGTATATCCTATACATTTTTAAGCACTTTTTTATCCATGAATATGGGATACTTTCAAATGCTTTTTTGTAGTCAATCCATGACATACTTAGATTATTCCCCTTTTTACAGTTCTCCACTATGACTTTATTTAGCAACAAATGATCCTCTGTTCTATATGACTTATTTTAGTGCCCTTTTGTTCTATTGCCATAATTGAGTTTTCTTCTATATGACTAAACTTTGTCTCCATCAATTCCAGTGTATAGTTTATAAGTCGTCAGAAGGCAAGCTGTTAATCTATACTTTTTTAGGGTAGCTTGCAGGTTCACTCTTAAGAAGGAGCATTGTTTTCCCTGATGTTAGCTAGGTTGGTGTCTGTTCAGGGTGTGCATATAAATATTTCTTGCTTATGGCTAAATCTTCATGCAAAGATGTTAATACTTTTAACCAGAAGTTAGATTCTGCATCTGGGCCTGGGGTTTTCCAATTAGAGGCTTTTTAAACTTTGTTTCAATATCTCTGGCTGCTCTGTGCCTTTGAATTTCTTATTCTTTCTTTTATTTCTATCCATTTAGCATATTTGTTATGTTCCATTGAATTTTCATAAATACTTCTCCAAAATGTATCTATTTCTTCTTTTTTTTTGGTGGTCCTTCAGTTCCTTTTACCTTGTTTTCCAATTCTCTATAAAACTTTTTTGGGTCATCAATAAATTACTTATTTTGTACTTTTCTTTATATTTATCTGTGTATCTTCTAAGTTTTCTGCCTGTGCTGATATTTTTAGTTTATTATTTGCAATAGTGCATGATAAATCCTGATCCGTTATAATACTGTGTATTGCTTTTTATCACATCTATCTTTCTAAGCATTTTTATTGATCTGTTCCCTCTTGTATATTCTTTTAACAGTGACACTTCTTGTCTTAATTGCGTTATAGTTTTCTCTATTCGATACTTCCATGATAGTGTTTGATTTCTCCCCTTCCTTTCCCTTACTACCTTGTGTTCTTGTGGTAGAATTTTTAACAGTTATTAATTTAGCTGCACAGTAATATATCCCTGTTTTCTTCTGTAATATCGCATGGATATCTTTGGAAGTCCTAATTACTGTGTTCATCTGTTTTATCAAACTTCTAACTTTTGGGGTTTTATTGACCTTCTGTAGTCTATTTATTTCATTGATCTTAATATGTCTATCTATCTCTGTTAAATCAAGCACCTCTTCTCTTAGTTAATTGTTTTCTAAACTGATGGCACATTTTTTGTTCTCTATTTTCTGCAAGTATTCTATTGAAAGTTTTACAGCATCTTCCTGTGGCACATTCTCTTCAGTTTCATCCTGTGTCATCTGATGTTCTGTCATATGGGAACTCACTAGCCTATCTATCACGCCTCATCGATTGCATCAGAGTTGCCACAGTTTCCGGTTTCTTTCCTTGCGTCCAGCTTCAAGTGAACGTTTATACTGGTTCCCTGTGAAAGGCTCCAACATATATTCATATGGCCACTGACCAGTTGCTTCCCATTCCACTGGTTTCTCCGTAATTTTAATGTCTATTGCTCTATCCTGCTGTGATGCTTTCTGAGTTAGGTTTTCTACACTGAATCCTTCACTTTGCAGGTACTTTATAACCTCGGTTTCCATTTCTTTAACTTCTCCATTACTGATCCTCTTTTGTACTTTTCCTCTTTGTCTTCTTGATTTTTGTATTGCAAAGTTTTCCATGCCCAGATTCCTTTGCCTGTATTTCTCTTCAAATATCACTGGTGCTGCTCTTTTTGTAGTGATTAGTTTTGCTTTCTCCTTTGCATAAACATTACACCATATTAAATCTCATTTTCTTTCCCATGTCCATATTTCTTGTTCAGATGTCTCCTCATCTTCCTGTTTCTCCTTACTTTGGGGACTCATTCCATCATGCTGTGATGTAATCTGTGTTAGACCTTCAACACCAAATCCTTCACTTCACAGGCACTCTATAGCTTCAACTTCTGTTTTTTTAACTTCTACTTTACTAATCTTCTTTTCTATATTCCCTCTTTGTGATATTATATTTTTATTCTGAAAGTTCCCATATCTGGATGCCTTTGCCTGTATTTCTCTTCAAATATCTTTGAGGCTGCCTTTTTTGTATTGATTAATTTGGCTTTCGACTTTGCAGAAATATTGCACCATATCAGATCTCTCTTTCTTTCCCATGTCCATATCTCTTTTTTAGACTTTTCAAAAATCTCTAGGTTTTGTTGCTTATATTTTTTCACTTCCTCAGATGCTCCTTTTTCCAAAACAGATCAAAGTTTCTTGATCTATATAGTGTTTTCCACAAATTTGTTGTATTAATGAACACAAGTTTTTATTTGAAGCTTCTGACAGTTTTTCTTGTGGAAGTATTTTTCTTTCCGCTAATTTCTCTCAATTATTTGTGTAACTTGTGTCTGGAAATTCTGGGCTTTTTGCATAACAGTAACAATACATACCCCGGGATTCATGAAGCTCGGTGCAAGGCCGGTGTTAGGCTTGCACCGACTGTGTGGCGTGAAGATGGCGCATTAGCACCAAATGCATATTAATGAAGGCGTGCTGCCGCCACAGCCACATGCATAGGAAAGGAGCGCGAGTGCATAGGGCGTGTTGAAGTGCCGCACAGAGGCGTGGAAATGTCAGCTGTCGACTTGCAACCTAAAATGCTTGCATATAACAATTTGCAAGCAATAGTAATCACATCTGTCAGTGTCCGTGGATACTGAAACGTATGCAAAGCATGCAAGACAGTTCCTGTGAACACAAAATGAAGAAGCAAACACAAATTTACGGTAGGGAATAACAGGTCCCTATCCCTCGAACAAATGACATTGAAAACCGTGTGCCCGTAGTTCAATGCAGTGTAGATAGTTATACCAAGTGGAAATGAAACACATCATATGTTAGCGCGCTGCCAATAAGTACGTCCAGCCCAATGGTCAGGGTCACCAGTTGACCCATATTGTGAGGGAGAGTACACAGCTGGGCAGATGTGTCCATAACAAAAAACACGATAAATGTAAATATCTAGCAACCGTATGACCGAATTATATCCCACAACGCATGTAATACTCACATACAATAGGTATGTCCGTATTTAACATACCATATGTGACAGGAAATAGAATAAGCATGTAAATGAAACAGAAGGAGCATATAAACTGCTACAACAATAAGGCAACATGTAGGCTGAAAGGACCAGTATTATCCGTAGTGTTGACTGTGGGTACGTGTTGTCCAGTACAATAGGATATGTGTCCGGAATATATCCCATCCTGGACATAGGAAAAGGTGGCATCCTACCAATGATTAGAACAGTCGGCCAAAATCCGCACATCTGCAGTCCAAGCCGTACTTGTCAGGATGTGTCACAGTTGAACGGGTATTACCCGGGTATACCAACCATGTCATGTAAGTTCAGTATGGGCGTGTACCTATGTGCGTGAGGTATAGCATGTGAAAGGTCAAACATGGCAGGGTAGTCCACACAACTATACAGGTACCTGACATATGTAGGGTATGCAATGTGTTACCTTGACTGTGTCATGGGCCATCAACCAAAGCAGTGATGGATGGAGTGTCAGGAATATGTGTGTGGGGGATGGGTAATGGTATAATCCTCAAAGGCGAGACTGTGTCGTATGCAGAATAGATGAATTGGAGGTGTATGAGTGAGCAGCAGGTGAAGCAGAAAGAAACACAAAGAACATGTATACACATCTGCAATACAACCAGACAGGCCATACTGTAGAACACAATCCCACAAACATATGGATATTAAAATGTGCGATACAAATGTACAGACATGTCATCGGCACATACCCACAGATTGGTCCTGATGGAACAGGCCATATCAAATGCAACACACCTGGATGCATAATGGACTACCCAGCATCCCCTCCACAGCACACAACCCACACCCATACCTGAACGTCCACCAAATCCAGCCATACTTGGCCTACTAGTTTGGCGCAGCCACATCTACACATAGTGACCACTATGCATATGTAGTAGGTAGTGTCACCCTAGGCAGTTTCAGGATTTCAAACTATGCATCCCTTGCATGTAAGACCCCCAGCACATTTTCGTAACGCCAGAAGAATGGTCGGTATCGGTGTTGTTATTCGGTCTTGTTAAATTTTTGGATATCCCTCATGGGATAAGTAACCTGTGTAAACATTAGAATGGGTATCAAGACATGATGTCCAGTCCTGTAGACATCTGGACACAAGTTGGAATGTGTAGTAGTGGTGCACGAAACTGTCCAGCCCTAGATGGGCATGCAGAACCTACTACCCAGGATCAAACACCTGCCCGAGACGCACGTGTCCCAGCACGAATAAGCAAGAGAATATATTGCACACATTCGCATATTGGCACATGGAATAAGGGTGATGAAGGCACTGACATAAACAGGATACCCCCTGATCCACTGTGTGAGGGACAATTACTGTGTGGGTAGGTGTGACCTGACCAACAATGATACAATGCAAATGTCCTGTGATTGTAGGAAATAACTATGTACCATACTGCATGTAACAGTTGCCTAAAGCGGTCATGTCAGGATAGAATAAATGTAATTCGTACAAGAAACAGGCAAACAACTAAAGTGCTAAAGGTATAGGCTCACAGCTAGGAAACTAATGAATGTTCTAAACCTGCACTGACCGTGGCTATGTGTTGGCCTAAACAATCTGGTGTCCCCAGTAGGGTTACCACCTGTCCTACTTTGCGAGGGACAGTCCCTCTTTGGGCAGTTGTGTCCTGACAAAAAATATTAAACATGGCAAATGTCCTGAGATTGTAGGACATAATTATGTCCCATATGTTATGTAATAGTTGCATAAAATAATTATTTCTGTATCTAAAATACCTAAATGTTACAATAAACAGAATAAGCAGCTAAACCGCTACAAGAATAATATTTAGGCAAAAAAGTAAAAAGTCTATCCTTTGTACTGATCGTGGGTATGTGTCGGCCTGTAAAATCTGATGTGTGTTCCGAAAATGTCCCACTTTGGCCATTTGAAAAGGTGGCAACCCTAGTCCCCAGAATGTATCCCAATCTGTACATATGACAATGTCAACCCTACCAATGGTCAGAGCATTCGCACAATAACTGGCCAGCCTCTTAACCACTCACAAAGCCAGTGACCTTTGGAGGAAAGGTGTTGAATGAGAATGACTGCTTACAACAATGAAGAGTAATAGATGCATTTAACTGCAGAAAATTAGTAGTATTACGAATCTGTCAACACGTTCCAAGTTAATAGTACTAATATGGTAGAAGTGTCCGTGATTGTCCATGAGTTGTCATAGCCATGTCCCTGTCACTGTGGAAACGAGTCCCCGACTATGAAAGAGGTCCGTACACATAAGTACACCAACCAACTGTCACATCTGTTGACAGGACTATTGCAAACCTGTAGTGAATGTTAAACTGATGTCCAAAATAATATTCATTGTATGTATAAATTAATGAAATAGTTAAATGGGAAGGGAAACATGAATCTACAGCAAGTAAGGAATTATAAAGTGCTCACAGCATATGTCAGATAAAGCTGCACAAGTGTGAGTACAGCACCGCTATACACACCAGAGGCAGGGTTATACCAGTGGCCATAACATCGCTGAAGTGTTACGTCAACATTGTAAACAGACGGAATGTAGTACATGTTGCGACCACCTACACTTGTAACCCGCATATCGTTCGTAATCCATAACACCAGGAAAGGCACGTATGTGCAAATATGAATGGATGGTGAGCCTGTGAATACATGAGGTGGTACAAAATGTGTGTAGGACCCCAATGTTCTGGAGAGGGCAATGTGTAAAGGTGTGTCATGGCTGCGATATCAGGTGTATAATGGCTGTTATGTGGGGAAACTCAACACGGGTGTGCAGGAGAAACTATGGATATGCGATTAGGGACACAGGAGTGCTAGGGTATGTTGCGCCGGTTGCAATGGAGTGGCCCGTGGAGGTCAGCTAGTACATAGGTACGATTCCCAGATAGAGCATCGTCTGCGTGGAGACATGCGTGAATGTGCATATCATTGTCGGACGTTGTGTGTCAGGGCTGGCAGCCCAACACATAAAACATAAACGCCACCGATGAGCGGAACAGAGTTCTGCTGTGACAACCCCAAACCGTGAAAAGCAGAAAGACACAACTACATGCAGACATCAATATGTTGATGTACAATCTCAGTAACACAAACACTCATTCTATTAACATTACTAATATGAATGTGCACAGAAACAAACACAGTAGCAGGAATAACAGGCTGCGCATACGAGTAATAGGTCGAATGACACTATCACATCACACTTATCAGCGGCACCCCAGACATGAAAAATGTGCGACATCTGTCTGCTGTATAACGTGCAGTATACTGATCACAAGTTCACCGGAGTGAAGTGCCAGTGTCAGAATGACTAAGGCAATAGTATGCTGTTGAAGCAGAGATAAAACCCAATACGCATGTGTAAGTGTCTATGTCCAGGAAATGTATAGGTTAATGGACACACAGATGTATATACAGATAAAAACATATATATATATATATATATATATATATATATATATATATATATATATATATATATTTATATACACATATACATTTATACAGATATATATATATATATATATATATATATATATATATATATATATATATATATATATATATACACACACACACACACACACACAAAGATATACTACAGATATATATATATATATATATATATATATATATATATATATATATATATATATATACACGAACAACAGGTATTGATAAAGACATATACACACAAAACAAATATGTCATTGTAGATATGCACGTGTACATAATTAGGTTACTTTACAGCAATTAGGGGTAACATATATACAGCCCAGGCATATGTGACTGGGAGGTCCAATAAATAAACTTTGTACCCCCCACACTACCCAGCTAGGCCGGTCAGACATACAGACAGGCAATAAAGATTACTACACTGCTGCTGTCCAAAACACTGGCAGGAAATTAGCAGTGGGAGAGATCTGCAAGGTCTACACTTTAAACATGGATAACGGTGTCCCTTGCGGGACCCCAAAAATTCAGTATATGTGTCAACCTGGTGTCATCGATGCGAGCAGGATGTAGGTGTACATGGAACAGTAGGTTGTGCAAGTGTGATAATACATGGGTTGACAAAACGTACAACATGTGTCCTGAGACAGGGAGAGTGGGAAATGTGTAGGAGTGTGCTCATACTGAAGCTGTGCTCACAGTAAGTATATGTCATGAGTGCTGTAGAGGGGTGCCAGGTAGGTGGACCATGGGTATGCAATAATGGGCTTATGTGTGCAGGTGCTGGTTGGCAGAGATGTAGTAGGCCCGCCCAGTGGAAGTCATTAATATTCCTATGTGGGCATAGCAGATGCCTATACCTCCCAAACCTAAAGAGCACATCTACTGGATAGTCTGTAAACCATCGGGGGAATACATAGGGACCAAATCAGTGCCATGTACCTGATTAGCATGGATGTCCATAGTTATGAATCAGAATGTAACAAAGTCCAACTAAACACTTCCAGAACTAGTGATATTAGGTGGACAGGTGGCAGAATACAGGTTATGACAGATGACATGTACGAGTCATAAACGGCATGTACCTAGACAAACGTGAATTAATATATATGCTCTGTGACTGTCAATGTGTCTGGTTAATAGAACCAATCATCTAAAAGTGTCCCACAGGGTGTTATGCAGTGTTCCTGATACAGTGTTCATTCTTCCCCATTGGTATGTGAGGTCTGCTAGTGACGGAAAGTGCATAATTTGATGACCACCTCAGGTAGATGATAGCACCCGTACGCCTGTGAGTGACACACCCGTCTGGGCAGTTGTGTCCTGCAAAATGAATATTATGGCACATGGCCTGTGAGTTCGGGAAAAGAGGCCATATATTGTGTGTAGTGGTGTCAGAAATTAATTTGTTGTATCAGAAACAGTTACATGTAATAGGAAACAGTATTAGCAATTATAATGCTACAAGGAAAACCTTAATGTATGCAAACCGTGGAAGTAGTCAGTTCACAACTGGCTGTGGGTATGTGTTGCCTTGACACATGTGATAGCTCTACATATAGGATCTATAGGGCCGCCACCAGTCTGAATGGCCAAAGTGGGACCTGCTGTGTAGAAATGTCAGACGTACCAGGGCAGAACATACCTACAGCCATTCATAGTACAGCAATATACATATCTGCACAAATCAAAGCGTAGTCTAGCAGCTGTAAAGTTGCTTATGCTACTACATATAACATATTGACGTGTCAGATATACAAGACCTGTAACAAGCAACCACTACAGACACGTAGAATATGAGAATGTCCCCTAATCAGGACAGTTGCAATGGCTAGAGTATCATCACATGACATATGCCTAATGAGGGACTGTCTCATGCAAAGTGGCAAAGGTGTCATTCCTACAGTTTCCCCTCATGCAATCTGAAAGGTGGGAAATGTACAGTAGGTATGCGGTAGCATGACTCGCCGGACAGCTGCGTTAACAAAATCATATTCACATGTCAACATTGCAGAGTATCGGTTCCCATGTATCAGTCAGATGGGAGCAGATCGTATGAGGAACACATATAATATGAGTACGTCACTGGACAGGCCGCCGAGTTTGTACAGCCGACCGCCTGCTGTCGCCAAATGGTTAGACATACCCGATACTGTAGTCATGTAGTCCAATGTAATACGCATCACAAGGGATCGCACACACCCAGCGTGAGTGACAAATGTAAGCAGAAATGTTGGTGAGCGAGCGGCTGTAAGCGTGTTTGTCTACCAGTATGCCAGTATCGCACTGTCAAAGAAATGTGGAGTCTAAACAGGTAAAAGGTGCTGTAACCAGAGATCAGCAGTGCTTAACACTGTGCAAACCCACGCACAACTGCTCCCACCTGCTGGTATGTGCCTTACCCAGTCCGTATCCAAAGGCGTCGGTCTGTCCGCAAACAAAGAACCGATCTATTCATGTATTGGTAGCAGTACCCTGCACACAGCACATAGCTCATGTGAATTAACAATAGACCATGGCATATGTACAGACAATAGATCACACACACACCATGCAGCGCAGTCATCCAACAGTATAGCAATGTACTGGCAGATATGTCCGGACCACTGGTGTATGCATGCCTGGCCGTCCTGTATGTCAGTGTGTGAGCATGCTCAGTATGACTGTTACGCATGTTGTTGACCGACATTACCGTCATACCGTCATGTGTGTGAGCATGCCAAGTATGGACAACTGTATCGCATGTGTCACATGTCCAGATAGTCAGTACTGTGTTACCGACCCCTCTGTTCTACACAGACAGGCGTCATGCTGTGTCTGCAGGGTAGCTAATGGTCATGTGGCATTGACAGTTGCTACATGTCTGCATAGCGTGGGGGGACACCCAAATGCATCCTCAGTCCTACATAGCACCATGGGTGGCGCGCATGACTCTCACATGTGTAGGTTGGACGGGGGGCACAGCTGACAGTTGTACACATCTGCCGCTACTGTACTGGTATGCCAGGTACTCCATGTCAGTGTGTGGACCTACCTAAATTGCCGGTTGGAGGGATACCAGTGTATGTCAGATCCCAGCATGAAATACCAGCACAGTGGTGTTGGACTTCTTAGCTTTCACAACCTACATCAAACCGCCTGGCCTGCTGTAGTCTGTGTGTGTCTTTGGGGGTCGGGGTCATTCATTGGGCATATCCATAGGCCATTGCATATCATTTGTCTGTAGTAGTCCACACCTGTCCAGCTGCATGGAACGTGTGTGGGCTGTATGGACACACATGATGTTCATCACATAATCTGCAGTGGGTTAGGACACCATATGTACCACTGGCTACCATTGTGATCCCCATATGTGCTACAGATGTCATGGTGCCACTATGGACATGTACTGTCTGCTGCCCTAACAGTCAACCACCAAAGTCTCTTGTATGCTCACATAGATACCATAGCAATGGGTAAATACACCTTCTAATACAACTGCCAATTTTTAGGTCGATAGATGTACCCTGGGGGTGTTCTGGACCTGAGGATGGTGCTGGAGGGCTGCCTATGTCAGATGCACACAGTGCACCTCCTCTACATGGCCGAGCACAGGTAGTGTCATGTTTGGCATCCATTGTACTGTGTGCGGGTCAGAGAGGGGACATCCGTAGGTACCTACTGTGTCAGTGCATATGCCTTCTGTTGTCTCTTTGCCAAGGGCAGGTCATACTGTGCACGGCCTTTTGCTGACTGGGCCCTGCTCAGGTAGTTCCTTTGCCAAGTCACACTGTGCCTGTACAGGCCTTGGCAGTGGTGTTGGGCTGTGTGGCCCTGCCCCATGCTGTTCCTGCAGCAACCGTTACTGCAGGATCAGAATGTGTAGCATAGCAAATACCATAACAAATTGTGTGCATGTAGCTAGTGAATACTGCAGGGCACCACCGGATGTGTACGGATACCAGAACTGTGAACTGAGCATCCCAAACACATGCTCAATTACATGTCCTGCCTGTGCATCCGCATCATTATGGTGTGAGTGTTCAGGTGTGTGTGCATTGCTGCTGGGTGTCATCAGCCACGACACCAGTGGTTACCCAGCATCCCCCATTAGGACACTGTAGGGAATGTCCATATTGGCAAAGGTGTTGTACAGCTGTGTTAGAAGTCATATATTGGAATCATCATAGCTTCCAGGGCAGACAGCACACACATTCAATGTAATGCCCTGGCCATCACATATGGCCTAGCTGTTGGAGGATATTCCCCTGCAGTGACTGTAGGCCCTACCCCACTCACCAGGTGGTGCTGTGATGTGTATGTGTGTGCAGGCTATAGCACCCAGTACCCCAGGGTAGTCATCCATGTGGTTGAAGAGATGCATATTGCTGGTCTACTAATCACATGTGTTGAGGACATGCACGTGCTCACTAGCATGTGTTGACATGGTGTCTGTGAACTGGCGCAATACTCTGGATGCAGATGCCTGTGAGATCCCCATGATATCCCCAGTTGTGCTGTGTGAGGTACCTGTGGCTAGTATACCCAGGCCAACACATACCAAGGTATCCACTGTGATGGGTTTCCCTCAGCCTGTTTGATGTGTCAGGTGTGGCAGGCACAGGTCAACAAGCTGTTGTAGGAGGTCTCTGTCCACCTCACAGTGCTCCACCATCCCCAGCTCATGTAGCCCCTGGTAAGTCACCCTGGGTCTATAAAGTCTTATGTCACCCCAGTAACGGATGTTCGGCAGCATACACATCCTCACTGCCCTCAGCTTCCTGCACATGATGGTCTATGTTGCCTACTGCAGCCCTACTCATTTGGTTGGATTGTGTCGGGAAATGTCCCCACAGGTATACACCTGTGGTGTAGAGTGCAGAAGAAACCTGTGTGTATGATGCTTGCTCACATTACCGTACTGTTCAGGTGCGAGCTGGCCATGTCATCTGTTGATTGTGATGATCATCACCTGTTTGTGCAGCCTGTACACCCTGACAACCCCACCACTGCTGTTGTCCCTCCCAATGTCACCAGGCAAGTATAGACACACCCCTAGCTTAGGCGTGCTAAGGCAGGGGCACTCCCGAGGTACAGTTCTGCAATGTATGTACAGTATGCCTGACCCCCCTCCTATGCTGTCAACTATATCCGAGCCCTGCACCCGGCTAACTACACACATTCACTCCAGGTATCTGCATCACACCCTGGGGATAAATGGGATACACTATTGTCAACCTCATCTGCATAGTATAGTCTTCTAATGAATAGTTAAATGACCCATACCGAACCTCCAAATTAATAACCACTGCTTAGTGTCACTCAGATCCGTACACAACTGGTAACAGGTGCCTTACTATCACCATATTCGATGTCCCATGGTCTTCCCAGCAACAAAATACCCAGTGTCTACATGACTACAACCCGGGACCCTGCACACAACAGACGATGTGCATTACCACTATGCCATGGCAGATATACATACATCCCAGGTTATCACGTACAGATCATCCGGCACATACATTCAATAGTGCTGATGTCCCCAGACATATATGTTTATATCTATGTCTATCTCTCCATATCCACATATATCATATATATTATTTGTATACATATATACATATATATATATATATATATATATATATATATATATATATATATATACATATACATACACACATATACATGTACACACATATGTAGATATTGCATTTATATCACAACAGCGGTCCACATGACAGCAAAGCATTAGACAGGCATGAAAAGAAAATTACATGTGCCACCTGCATCATGTAGTGTTGTTACTATCAAGGCATGTGTGTTCTGTTGCATCACATGGGTCAGACTGTATTAAGGGTAAGTGTAGGGCTGCTGACATTTACTCACCAGACCTGTTGGCGAATGTATGTGTTGACAACCCAGTGTCTTGGCAGAATATGCAGGCTGTGGACACTATATAGGTCAGCAACAAAACACACTGAACACATCCCACAGCTAGCCACCCACAGATATCACATAGGGTATAACTGCCAAACACACACACCTGCCATGCCATGGAATTGAGCACCTACCTGTCTAGTTTACCACACTACAGCATTACGCAGTAATAGAACGTGCTACCGAGTTTCAGCATCACCACACTCCTAGAGGCATACGTCTAGGTGGATGACATCATCTGCAAAGGCAAAGACGCCAATAGGGAATGTATGGAGAGGGAGCCATCTAAAAGCATTACTTTGTCCCCAGGCAGCTGGAAACACACACACACACACACACACACACACACACACACACACACACACACACACACACACACACACACACATACTTGGCAGGGCCGGGAGTCGAACATACCTTATCACACTGCAGCATTACGCAGTTACAGAATGCGCTACCAAGATTACTGGAACACAGCACTCCCAGAGGCATACTTCTAGGTGGATGACATCATCAGCAAAGGCAAAGATGCCGATAGGGAATGTGTGGAGAGGGAGCCGTCTAAAAGCATATTACTGTCCCAAGGTAGACATAGACAAACACATGGCAGTGGTGTGAGCAGGACATCTGCCTATCTACGGAGCACTATTACAACACTACATGGATACGAGGCGCACCACAGACAGTACACCCTTCAAGACAGTCCCAGTGTGTTCAATGTAGGAATCCATCCTGACTTGGGGCATGGACATCTGTTGCCTGGATGACCACTATCGCTATACAGGATTTCAATGGTCATGCCCATACACAGAGGCACATAACCGACACAAGGTGTCACTGGGCATGCTCACACACTTAGTAGCACACATCTGTTTGGAATGTACTGTGTGTCCATCTACACAACGGCGTACTGGGCATGCTCACACACTTAGTAGTAGCGAAGGGCTGTCTTGTATGCACACAGATTCTAAACATGGAAGGTCACAGTTTGGAATGTACTGTGTGTCCATTTACACAATGGCGTACTGGGCATGCTCACACAGTAGTAGTGAAGGGCTGTCTTGTATGCACACAGATTCTAAACACGGAAGGGCACAGTTTAGAATGTACTGTGTGTCCATCTACACAATGGCATACTGGGCATGCTCACACACTTAGTAGTAGCGAAGGGCTGTCTTGTATGCACATGGATTCTAAACATGGAAGGGCACAGTGTGTCGATAGTGAACACTGTTAGCACGAACGCTGCACTACACACATCTGACACCGGTCATCAGTGCTAGTAGCGAAGGGCTGTCTTGTATGCACACAGATTATAAACACAGAAGGGCACAGTTTGGAATGTACTGTGGGTCCATCTACACAACGGCATACTGGGCATGCTCACACACTTAGTAGTAGTGAAGGGCTGCCTTGTATGCACACAGATTCTAAACACGGAAGGGCACAGTGTGTCGATAGCGAACATTGTTAACATGAATGCTGCACTACACACATCTGACACCGGTCGTCAGTGCTAGCTGTGTAGCGTTCGTGATCACAGCTGACAATCCAGATCCAACAATGGGGAATACAGACATCTCTGCAGTGAGGAACACCTGGCATATGGCACAGTTGTGCACAATAGCACTACCACAGTATACCTCAGATACAGACATGTGGGCCATAAGACTGTGACGGACCGCTCCAGGTATTACTGTCCCCACGTACATGAAGGCCACTCACATGAACTGACCAGTACACACTCAAGAGCCATCACAGATGTCTCAGGTGCAGATCACAGTAGTACATACCGCAGTCTACTATGTAACCCTCAGACATCACCATGTCCTTGGACCAGCAACACACATCCATACATTACCACACCACCATGTTACTCATGACCAGTGGACTGTACATGGGTCTACAGCAACTGTGCAGACTACACATGTACTGACAGGGTTCCATCATGTGGTATGCAATGCAATGATGCCACAGTTCATAACCAGGTCGGCTCTACACATAACAGGGGCCCTGGGTCTTATGCAGCTTTAACAGATGACTGTCACTGTACACCAGAAAACAGTCATGTTTGGATATAACATACATGTAATCGCAGTGGATATGTGCATGGCCCACCCGCGCACACACACACACACACACACACACACACACACACACACACACACACACACACAAAATGCATATGTACATAGCAAAGCTTTTGCTGTCCTCTGTGCAGACAAGTGGCTACAGCAATCACACACATGCACATGGAAGGTGGGTCCATGGCTGTTGAATACTAACAGTACATAAGGTAGCAATGTTGACTGAGGTAACATTCACTCTGTAACAGTTACCCATGACAACCAACATATCATACAACAGTCCATGTGTCATGTATGTCATCACACATATCCACCAATTGCAATGCATACAAACATGGCTACATGACAGGAATGTAGGACCAACACACATGTACATGTAGTGGTGTGCATGCAGCTACCATGCATGTGCAGTAGCTGATGTATGTCGTTCATCTGTGTCTAACTACAACATGCAGTTGTAATGCAGCCCCATCATTGGCACCTGTATATGGTGAAATACTGACAGTACGGTAGGATGTACATCAGTTATGGATGGATGTGTGTACATAAAGTGGTGGTCCACCTTTGCAGATGGATGTTTGCTGAGGACAGCTCACAGGTGTGTCACAAGCCATCCTACCATTACATGTGCAAACAGTATGCTATGTTACTGTTACCTAAAGGTGAAGACATACAACTTACACAGCGGTCAGGGTGTTACTGACTGTACATCACTTGACACCTGTAACACTTACGTCCTCCAGTGTGCATATAGCAGCACAATTGCCAAAGGTAGCGTTGGTACACATAATGCGGCCAATACAGCTGCATGTCTGTCAAACGTATTATCATATAGAAGGTGTATGATTCACAGTACTGCCATGTGTGTTTGCTTGTGTGACCATATATGCCACGTATGGTGGGGAATACATCCCAATTGTTACACACCCCTGTACACTGTTGTAGAGATCTGTACATACTGCAGTATAGAAAGCAAGACGTAGGCAGGGGTGGTCTGTGTATCACACACGTCAGCTATCTGTATGTGAATGACATTTGTGGACTCCACAGTGTGTGTGTGTGTGTGTGTGTGTGTGTGTGTGTGTGTGTGTGTGTGTGTGTGTGTGTGTGTGTGTGTGTGTGTATGTATGGCTGTCTGCTGCATGGAGTGAGGGTGTATGCTACCATACAGAACAGACAGGATCCCTAACCCCTCATGGTGATGCAGTCTACTTCCCTGTTGATGCCATTGGTCTCAGCCTTACTGGCATCCTGTACATGTTCATTCTCTGTGTCACGTCATGTGGGTGCACAGTACTGTGAAGGTGATTACCACATAGGCAGGGGTCCTCACCTCAACACTATCAAGTGTGCGTTATAGTGTTGTGGACCCCGTGAGTGTGGTCATGTTACTGTGTGTTTCTGTGTATGTCTGTGCATGTTCTCATCCTGTAATGTGACAGTGTGTAATGCTACACAGTGAGGCCTCATGCTATCAACTGGCCTCTAACGTTGACATCAGCCAGACTGCTGTGTAAACCCCCCGCACCATGTCACCATACCTGTGATGTGATCCGGTATGGATGTCACGTCTCTAGCCACTGTAGCCTATTGAACAACTCACATGCTTCTGGATCAGTAGATGTGTGGACATCTGTGGAATGGTAGCCTTTCTAACAGTGAAGTTGAGGCTACGTATTGCATGATGGTATTGCCATACATGCCTGTGAGTACTCCACATTTACACATAGGAAACTGCAAACACTGCTACTTATTGGCATATGCAAGTAGACCTTAAGGAGGGAAGCAGGGCATCATTACCAATATGCTGTTACTGTTGTTACCAAGACACAGACAGTGAACATACAACAATGCACTCTAGCTGCAAACACTGTAACGTAATGGCACATGCAATTAGACCTTAAGGAGGGAAGCAGGGCACCATTGCCAACATGCTGTTACTGTTGTTACCAAGACACATACTGTGAACATATAACAATGCATTCTAAACCTGTACTACATGGTATGTCTGGTGCATGTCAACAGTACACAACAAATGTAATAAACACTACTCACTATTCTGTTCACCCTGTGCATCAAACCATATGAGCATGTCCCTGCACCAATGGTGTGGATGACAGGGATGTGACACAGGCATCATCATATGCACAGGGTGATAATGTTTGCCAGGGGCATAGGCTGCACCAGTGGATGACATCATGTGTGTGGGTTAGGGCCGGTGATCTGATTGGACATGTGTGGTAGTTATGCATGTGGGTGTTGCAGTGCCCTATAGATGTTTCTGCTGTGTGTGTATGTGTGTGCACACAGTTCTGCCATGTGTCCAGCCTACACAGGGGTATTATTGACAGCTCCAGATTGTACAGACCAGGATGTACAGCTCACTGTGTCCAGCCACGGCCATGTGACCTGTGCCTGCCAGGGGTTGCACGGGCACTACCAGGCAGAGGTACAGATTGGCTACTGTCCAATGGCACATGTCCACTGGAACCATGTCCCCACTGGGAACGTCCAGGGCCACATCCACGTGGCCTGTTGTGTCCTGGTGTGGACAGTGCAGCACCAGCTGCACTGCTACTGCTACTGGCACTGTGGGAGCGGGCATGTGAGGTGGCTCATTCATGTTGACCTGCACTGCTACTGCTACTGGCACTGTGGGAACGGGCATGTGAGGTGGCTCATTCACGTTGACCTGCACCAGGTGGTGTAGCTGGCCTACGTCCACATGGCCTACGCCTCACTCCTACCAGATGTTCCCACACAGACAGCTCATGCTCGAGGATTGCCATGCCATGGTCAAGGATTCCAACCATGTCACCCAATCACCTGTCCAGAACATCAGCAATCTGCTGTTGAGCATTTGCCAATGCCTGGATGTTGTTGTTTAAAGAATGGATAGCAGCCCTCAGAAGCCTCTGCCCTTCTGTGCCCTGCCATTCATCATGTGCCTGTGCTGCCATTACAGTCTGGAACATGCGTCTGGTAACACCAGCTGCTGCGCTCTGTCCTACAGGTGCATGTCTGCCAGAGGTCCTCCTACGAGCAGCACTGGCCACATGCCTGTGTGGCACATCTGCAGTCATTACAATGACACCTTGGTGTGGAGACACACCTTCTGTAGCCACCACACATTCCTGTTCTGAGCAAACACACGCTGACTGTCCTTCCTCTATGGCCACTGGTGATGGGGTATGTGTTGGTATAAGTACTGTGTGCGGGGAAGAGGGGGACATAGCAGGCAACCATTGGCACAGATTCAGCCCCTGATAACCCTGCCTGTACCTCATGCATATGTTCATCACTGCTAGTATCTGTGGGGACACTAACATCAGATGGACCGCATGCGGCTAATGCACCTACATCACCTGTGAATGCAAAGAAAGACTCTAGATTACACACAGACACACACACACAGACACACACACAGACACACACACTCACCATGCATGTGATTTGACAGACGGCATGCAGCATGCATGTGATACAGCAGACGGCATGCAGCTCAGACATTAATAGTGGTAGTTAGCATACCTCCCTGGGTTGCACACAACAGCAAGCAGGTGTCATATCAGAAGCCATGCAGTTCACACAATCATGGTAGTAAACATGCATCCCTGTGATACACCATGTGGACCAGCACAGGTTAACAGTACACATGGCTGATGTGACCTTGACATTGACATGTAATCTGCGGATGTGTGCATTGACATGAATACATGTCTGACACAATGGTGTCCTGACACATGTATAGCGGTGTAATGGGTATCACATTGCAGTGTTGTCTGTATGCCCTACAGATAGAAAGCACTTTTAGCAGATGTGCATGAGCATTGATGGGTAGTATGAGGCATCTACATTGCTATACAGTGTGAAGTACAGACACTGTGCCATTGCATGGCATCATGAGGTGCCTATATTGCTATACAGTATATAATACACACACAGTGCATAGCCATGACTGCGTGCAAACACATGACATAACTACTGTGGATTGTGACCCACATCACTGAGGTGTATACACACTAAACCATGCTGTGTCATGTGACAGGTCACTGGAAGACCTACGGATGACACCCCTGCACAACTACTAACATGTCTTAGCTGCCTGGCAACAGTGTCCACACATGGCAGACATGTCAATACACCATGTCCCACATGACAGTTATGTACCACACACACGAGGTGCATGGCTGACAGTGATGTCCAGCAGCAGCAAGGGAAATGTACGGTATCTGTGGCCTGATGTGGTGTCTATGTCTGTGAAAGCTGTACAGGTGACTACTGTCATGCTATGACACAGTCATGATATTCAACACATCTTATATGGTCGAATTAAGTGACACCTCCACAAGCCGTGCACAGGCTTTTAGGATGTCGAGTGTTTCACATCAACTATATAACCATTCAACAAAGGCTATAGTTGGACCATGTGTGGACAATGTGCAACAGGGTGTATACACATCCCATCTACTGTGTGGCTACATGTCTCTGGCCATCCTCCATGACCATGTGTGAACATGTGCTGGCCAAATGTTTGCGATGGCCATCTCACATGTCTGTGTTGTCCCATATAACATACACCCATAGATGTCAGATATGTCACTGTCCACAGGGTTATGCAGACAAAGGGTTGTAGGTTTGGTATGTTGGGTATGTATTATGGGATAGTGAGACAATATTGCAGCTGGAACACTACATGTCTGGGACTTGTCAAATGGCACATCACAATGTGTGCACCCATTGCAGGGGCATATTACACAATGGTGACTCCTGTGGGCTGCCCACATCCCAGTTGGCACATCACAATGTGTGCACCCATTGCAGGGGCATATTACACAATGGTGACTCCTGTGGGCTGCCCACATGCCAGCTCACTGTGCAGTACTGTTTGCGTACCACACATGTGTTGTTCCAATGTATAGTACATATGCCTACATTGAACAACACCTCCACCGGCGTATGCACAGCTGCCCACACATCTAGCAATGACAGATACTGTGGTTTCATGTCAGTGTTTCATTTAGTCTGAATATATTGCACATGGGTAGCCAGTGTGCTTGATGACAGATGCGAGCTGTATATCGTGACTGGACCATACATTATGTGTACATGTGTTAACTGGCCACATGGCGAATAGATATATGCATTAACATGCCTGATATTGATAACTGTCTCACCTGCAATGGACTGATGTCTGTGCGGCACACCAGAGGTACCTGTATAGGGGTGACACAGCGGTTTGAACATTATCCATGATATGACAGCTACAGGGTGCACTGTGCATGTTAGCACATTCGCCTGTACAATAGCATATAGTATGCACATGTGTGCATACACAGGGTACCTAACTATAATATGCGGCATGTGTGTAAACATACCTTGCATATGATGTTACATTACATATTGTACAGTGACACATGCAACTAAATGGGATATGATAGTCATATGTGCATTAGTGACTTACCAGGCAACTCCAGGCTCAGTAGTTGGGAGACACCCACCTCCACGATGGCAGCTACTGTTTGTGGATGCTGTTCTGATGGTGTCCCTAGGCTGGCCAGTAGCTCCTCGGTGCATGTGAGTGGGGGCTGGGTTGGTGGCGCACCACCTGTTCCACCTTGTTCCCTGGTAATTGCATTGGCACACTATTTTGCATGTCGTATTAGGTCCGTGCAGTGTCTGCGCACCTGCTGGTAGGTGCGGTTATGGCCACCCACATCATTAACCTTCCTGCGTAGTTTCTGCCACAGGTCATCACACTGCTGGGCATGCTGTAGCATATGGCTGAACAACACCTTGTAGTTATCATGGAGGTACGGGATGAGGGCATCATCCTCCTGGCGGCTATATGCTGGCAGGCGTGAACGAGGCATTATCTGGAAGACATAATGATGGAGACTCGGCTGGATCAACCCATACACACCACCACCAAGACCAACAATATCCTAGACATGGACATTACCAACATGTGACTGGTGTTCCACACCTGGGGTTATCCCCTTGGTAGTTTAAGAACATATGCTAACCACCCTTGTTATCCACATCCCGGCACCACACCCTTCACAGAATACACAGTAGAAGATTTCTACAACACCTACATCAGACATCTTATGACAGCAGTAGTAAACGTCATGACACCCGTGCAGATGGACAATGCACTTACAAATGCTGAAACATACACCAGTGCACTTCATTAGCACTTACACGACTGCATGGATCATGCTATCCCAAACAGAGCCATGATGGTACCCACCAGATAACGGTCGCCACTCTGGGGTCTGGTTCCATGCACATAATGTACAACAGAAGGTGGTGGCTGTTGCAAAGTGGAGTACAATCACATGGGTGGGGTAGCTCACTGGTCAGCCTCAATAGGAATCCGGGATCCCTTATCACATTCTCCAAAGCTAGCTATGTAAACATTACTGCAACACATTCCAAGGACTACCACAAAGCATTATGGAGGTATGTCAGTACTCAATGGCAATACCCACATCTGCTCTGACATACGACAGTTAGGCAGGAACATTACAGACCGACTGCTATTGGCAACATCCTGGCAGATAGGTTCAATGCTAACTTTACACCCTCTCACTCCCTACAGGGCCAAAATCCATATAGGAACAATGCAGAGTCCCTGTGGTCACAACTACGCAGTTCCAACCTGCACTCTCTAAGGCCTGGAACACAGACTCCATGTGACCATCCAACATCCCAGGCTGTGATTTACACAAACCTCAGAATGACATGGCTCCCCACTTGGCCACCAGATTCAGTAATACCCTTGTATCAGACACTGTGGCCCTTGAATGGCACACAGCAACAGTCATCACACTCCACACAGGTGGCGCCACAATGAACCACAGGGACTATTGCCCTATACACCTGACTGGACTGTTCTGCAAGGCTATGGGGCACATCATCATAGAAGTCATTCACAGAGACATTGTTGGCCTCCAGACCTTTGATGCCACCCGGGTTGGATTTGTTAGGGCCAGACCATGGCTCCTACACCTGGTGGACTCCTTTGATACAGTTACCAGGGTAGTTGATGAAGGTAAGGTGGTCCACACAGCCTACATTTTCCTCTCATTGGCTTTCAGCACCGTTCTCCATTCTGGTATTGACAACATACACATCCACCTGCACATCGACCCCTACGTCTCGGGATGTTATGCAAAGTGGCTCACGGACAGGACCCACACAATGAGGGTAGCATACCATGGTACCTACAGTAATTCAGTTACACTTGGCGTACCACAGTCCTCGGTCATAGGGCCCCTCATGTTCGGTATATGCTTCCCTGAGGTACAGGCTAGCACAGAGGGACTTTCCCCGAATAGTTTTCCAGATGACTGCAAACAAGGAGCCATGATTGATCCACCAGCTGATACAGACACCCTCCATATGGGTGTCACTGGGACGGATACCTGATGTCAATAACATGGCCTGAAGCTGCATAACACAAAATGCATAGACATCCCCTTTGGATTACACCAATCACCCACTGACTGTCACATAGATGGTAGTCTCCTACATACATGTGACATTATACGGGATCTTAGTACATATGTATATAGCACCCACTCCTTTGATAACCATATTGCCAATGTGGCGTGGATATCCTTCTATGTGGCCACTCTTATCTGTAATGGGTTTGTAGCTGGAACATAGGCACCCATTGTACCTCTATACTCCTGACATATGACACGTTCAGGGGTACAACACCCCTTTTGGGGTGTACCTAATGGAACAGCAACACCTTTACATACCACAACATTAACACACCATGAGGATTATTGACCTCCGAAGGATGACATATGCAGCACAACTACGGACACCACAACTGTACACATTTGCATACTGCATACTCAGGGGTGACCTCTGCTGAACATACAGGGCCCATGTCCACAACAATATTTATGGATATACTCCACATAAGCAACATAAGCAAAGGCCACTGAGAGCAACATGCTCATGGATATGTGCACAAACACAATGATGAGTGGGACATGCTTGAGGGATACATTCCTGAACCAGACACTCACCATGCTTTGGAACATGATTCCTATGTACATCAAGCAGGGACACTCACTAGCACTCTTCATGAGATACCTCGATGGGTGGATGGGAGACACACATGTACACCAGGGATCACTGCAGTGGCTGTACTGTACACAGGTGCAGGTAACACATGGCTCTGCTGTTCACATACAGGACACTACCCTAGGGAGGTGCCGCTGGTAAAAACACTGTCATTGGGCTTTTACATGGACTTGGCCAGACAGCATAGTACCTCACTATGAACCTGTGAAACTATTACATGTCCTTTGTGCATGGATAATTGAGTAGCTCTTCCATTTCAGTTAGCTATCATGCTGTTACAGTGTCCACTGACTACAAGCCATATGTATCCTCTTATTGTGTATTCTACATGCCAATAAATGATACCCTTTGTTTGCATGATATAACAGTTATGCTGTGTAAATATCTGACATATCTACCTACAATACTGTACATTACACATATTTTAAACATTATCCCATAATGCAAAGCATAGTTGCACAGCAGGACCACCCTAGGCATGTTATTCTCATTATATGCCCTTACACATGCCTACTGTGACAGTATATCGACATATACTATCCCCTGCTATGGCACGTACATGTTGGACAAACCCTACCACTGACGGCGGGTGGTGTGGAATTGTTGTGTTTAAAGCCCTTATGTAGCATCCCTTGTGGTGTATGAGATGTTTACCTTGTGGCCCACAGCAGGACACACGATTTCTACAAGCATTACTATGCTCAACAAGACATCACTACATAATACCTTTTCCCACTTTATGCATTGCATACACTTTAATTACTACAAAACAGGCTCTACATACACTGACATATTGAGTGTTCTACATACCTTGTTTCCGAGTCTTTGTAAAATATCTCTCTTACACCTTTACTGTTTAAACGGTTCTATGGTATGAGCTTATGGTTTGAATGTATGGCAAGGCATCCTTATATATGTCGATACCTGTAACATGTGGTATCCTGCCGTCAATTGGTGGTCCTGAGTAAATTATTACATGCACATCAGCTGTGCCGCTACTCCATTCGCAAATTACGTGGCAACAGTGGGGTATAATTGAATTCTCCACTTGGGCGTTGCCCGTTTGCCCTACCTTCAGGGAGATGGCCTGTATGTGTTTTGTTGTGAGGAATTGCAACTGCTATTTGGAGAGACACGGATATTTTGAATTTATGTCTCCCATGGATTGTGTGTGATGGCTAGGGTATGTGGTTCTACATGTGAGTGTACCTGTCATCTCAACCATCTGATAAGGGACTACTGCAAACAAAACCTGTAACATCGCCGTCTGTTCCATTATACAACAGCTACGATTTCACATGGCACCATTACAAATGTGTCTCTCACAAGGTATGTTAACGGTTCTGCAGATGTAATTGAGTGAGTGGATGTTTGTGATGTTATTACAGTCCGTATTGCAATTGTTTCGGATGTGGGGAAGATGTAGGTGGGTGTACATAGCATATACAGGTTTGTGGGGACTGCATTTCTACATATTCCATATATGTGTGTGGACTCCTTCCCTAATTGAAGACCTATCATTTAGTAGACTGAGAAACTATGGTTGTTACGGGCTTATACATTGAGCCATTGTTAATTGGTTTCTATATAGCATGCAGGTGAGGTTGATACTTCAGTACCTCCAGAAATACATCGATATGTAAGGGAATGTTACTAAATGACAGCTGTCTCGTGTATTTCTGTCACAGATATTTGCACTCATTGCAGTTGTGTTGATGAATGAACCTCTTTGGCATGGGTTGCCACCTTTTCAAATGGCCATAGTGGGACATTTGCAGGACACACATCAGTGTTCCCATGCCGACACATACCCATGGTCAGTACACAGGATAGAACATACTTTTATCCTGAATACATACTTATTCTTGATGCACTTTAGCTACTTATCATGTTTCATGTAACATTTACATATTTTAGATACAGGCATAACTATTTAATGCAACTATTACATAATATATGGGACATAATTATGTCCTACAATCTCGGACATTTGCCCTTTTTAATTTTTTTGTCAGGACACAACTGCCCAGGGAGGGGCTGTCCTTCTTAAAGTGTATGCCTACGGCCAGCTATGACCACACCTACCGTACCTATCTACCTCCGAGTTAGCACTGACAGACACACGATGCAAACACACACACACACACACACACACACACACACACACACACACACACACACACACACACACACACATACACACACATACATTACAGTCCCACAGAAATGCACATGGCACCCAAAACATACACATACACAGACTACAGCAATCACATACACAGTTGAACACAGTACCTACGTGGACCGCAGCACCGTAAGCGATAACTACATGTCCCTTAACATTGTGATAATATTACTCTCGCTTCTAGTGTTCCAGTACTGTGGTCTTTCGGTCTTTCAGCCTCGTGATTATGCGTGTCGGTATGTGACACATTCGATAGTTGGCAGTACCCTATTTATTTCTACCTCCATGGTTGTGTACATGTCATTGACCAATCTATATATTTGCAGATATAGGTGAATACGTATATATCAACTTATATCTCTCTATCACTCTTTATATATTTATATATATATATATATATATATAGAGAGAGAGAGAGAGCGAGTGAGAGAGAGAGAACACACCTTTCGTTGTGTACATGTCAGTGTAAACTGTTTCCTGGACTCCGCACATTTGTGTTTTAACCTGTCACAATACACACCTGCCGTTGGTACATCTCGGGTAGCTTAGTGTTAGGTGATTGTGTACATGATTGCATGTTCTACTCTGGCAGTGGTCGTTCTACCCTTCAGAGCAGGCACTATTAGTACAGGGGTGAATAATGCTAGTTTCACCTGTTCTGGACATCGTTGACCGTGATCTGCGCAATATTCAGAAAAGCTTAGCCCTGTTTCGCGCATATCCATATATTCATGTTTAAACAACGCTCACCAGCACTTGCCAATGCATAATCCCGCTGACATGTGCTAAACCTGACCTGATGACCTGCATCCAACATCCATTATTCGTGCCTTTGGGATTACGTAACATCCCTTGCAGGACGTGGGACAGGGAACATGCATGACAGTCAGTGCATTTACCACTTGGGCATCTGGGATTTGTACACGTTATGGTGTTTTGTCTGTGGACTGTACTACGGCTGTTACTCCATAGTGCAATCAAATGTATATGGATGAGACCTATTAATGGTATTTCCAAGTGATGTTTAATGGATGTGCTCCAGCATTGGTAATGTATGTCACAGTGTGCCACACACTATAATGTGCTACACCTTCACACAACCATAGGTGGAGCATGCTGGGGTGACAGATACCTGTCATGGGTACTCCCCATGCTTTGTCACTACATCCCTGATTACATTATATGGAACCCCTTATTAACACACCAGGTAAGCCATGCAGATGTGTGTGGGGAACAGTGATTACACACATGGATCCCGAAATTACCTCTGCTCTACTGAGGGACAGTTGGTTAATCGATGTGGTGGCAACAGCAGACACTGTTTGCCTCTGTTGATGAATGGCCTCTGACAATCGGGCGTGTACCTACCGATGTACCTAGGAACCTATACATACAGTATCAACATATGCTGGTAGGTGCGTGTACTGTTCAGGTGTTGACATTCCTTGTTCCAATAGCTGTTGTGTGTGCAATGGCTGAGGTCTGCCTATGTAGGATTCACACAGTAGGCCACCTATACATTACACGTTACAGGTGGTCGCGTGTGTGTGCCATCCAGTTTACTGTGTGTGCAGGTGGAAAAGTGTGTCAGTCTGTAGGGGCCTACACTGTCAGTGTATGTGCTATATGTTCCCTCTTTGCCAAGGCGTGGGCATATTGGGCATGCCTCCATCTGCCTACTGGGGCTGGCACAGGGTGTTCGTGGTTTGAATCCCCTTTTGCCTGTGATGGCCTTGGCAATTGCGGTGGGCTGTGAGGGCCTTCACCATTATGTCCCTGCTGCAGCTGTTTCCGCAGGATCATATTATGTAGCATGGCACATACTATGAAGATGTGGGCACACGTGCCTGGAGAGTACTTCAGGGCTCCACCAGATATGTCCAAGCAACGGAAGCGTGATTTCAGCATCCCAAACACATGCTCTATGATGATTCTGGTTTGTGCGTGTCCCTCATTGTGGCGTTCTTGCATGGGTGTGTGTGCATTTCTGATGGGAGTCATCATCCACGGCTCCAGTGCATAGCCAGCATCCCCCACAAGGTGGCCATGTGGGATGTCCCCCCTGACAAATACCTGATACAGCTGTGAGGCATGCCAGATGTGGGAGTCATGGTAGCTTCCAGGGCTGCCGGCACACACATCCATAATGATGCCCTGGGCATTACACATGACCTGGCAGTTGATGGTTATGTAGCACCTACCGGGTGGTGACTTGATATGTATGTGCATGCAGTCTATCGCACCCAGTACCTCCGGGTAGTGTGCCATCGGGTGGAAGAGATGCATGTTGCTGGCCAACTCCTCCTGAGTTCGAGGGAAGTATATATGCTCATTGGCATGTGGTAACATAGCATCCAGGAACTGGTGTAGTACCCTGGATGCTGATGCCTGTGAGATCCCCATTATATCTCCAGTTGGCCTTTGAAAGCTACCTGTGGCTAGTATTCGCAAGCTTACACATACCTTCGTGTCCACTGGGATGTGTTCCCCTCTTTTGTTTCTGGATCTCAGGCATGGCCGGCACAGCTCAACTATTTGCTGTTAGATATCCCTGTCCACCCTGTAATGCTCTACTATCTCCAGATCATGTAGCCCCTGGTAGGTTGCCCTTGGTCTGAACACTCTTCTCCTCTTCCGGAGCCTGCAGTGGTTGTCAGCTTCATCCTCCACAACACCTTCAGTCTCTAACACATGGTGATGAATCACAGCTATGGTAGCTCCCAACATGTACATTGTAAAAGTTCCCTGTCTGTTTACACCAATGGTGCAGTGTTTGGGAATACACAGGTGTGTGTGAGGTGCCTTCACACTTTATACTATTGTGCTGTGAACACTGATGATGTCATAGGATGTGTATGTACCATCGGAGCTACAGGGTATTTTATGTGTTTTACCACAGGTACTGCTATTGTGGTGCCTTTGGTGTTGAATTACATTTGGCTGCTGTGGATTACCTCTTGCCCTTCCCTTAACATTTCTTAACGTGTCCCCTCCCATTTTCTGGCATGCATCCAGCAGCCTGCTTTCATTTGTACTTTCCTAAACCTGGCTTATCTTACGACATGTGTTCTATGGCCGATCTACTGCAGGTTTGCTTTGCTCTGCTATGACAGTTCTCTTTTCTTTGCAATCCGACACCTCCCCTATCCTGTTCTGCGAGCAGACTTGTTAGCTGCCGTTGATTGCCCACTGTGAGTTAATAGGTGTTAATTGCTCAGTTGTACTCCAATTACCCTACTGCGTCATTTCCTTATTTTCTTCCCCTAACCTTCCTGTTTGAGCTATGGTGCGAGGTGCGTGCGTCCGCTTACCGGGTTTCGGACACGTTTTCATCCGCGTACACATGCACGTTTGGGCACCATATGTGCTCTCAGCTAAACGATGCTATACCTACATCCCCACCCCTATGCTGCAGTTTTGCTTAGCAACAGGCAGGCCGGACTTGCATTGCTCCAATGTGCTTACAGCTATGGTGGCACACCCCACTGCTGATGTCATGTATACCTCCAAACCACTCCTCGGTGTTGTAGCGCTGCACCGTATGGTACATCCTTAGTCCGGCAGGACATTTGCGATTCACTGTTACTTGCCTCATTTGCATTGCATTGACTACAAATTCATAGTTACCGCGCCGAACACTGTCACAGACCCTTAGGAACCCTTGCAGCTTGGTTGTGATGTACCATGCATACCATTGAGTATTATAGCGGAATCATGATTTGTATTACATTGCGATTTTATGACATTTGTGTATATTTTCCTTGTGTTCCCATTTGCACACACATGCCCTGCGGTTGTATTTTGCGTTACTGTGGACATGACATTAAATGTTGTTTTTTAGGTGTTGTACATTGTTTCTTATGCCATTGGCTGTATATTTAGCCATTGGCATATGTTAACTTAGTAATACATGTGTCTTGTCCGCTTTCGTAGCTCCGATGTTCTGTTTGGAAAAATGTAAACCGTTTTTTGTGGTTTACTTTTCTGTGGGCTTACGCTACGCCTGCACCACTTCATGAATCGCTATGTACCTTCATTTGCATGGTGCAGTACTGCGCATGGGGTGATTAGCATTCCTGCGTTGAGGGTTGTGCAGATATGGCATACGCTGGTAGTGCACATGGTATTGGATCGTACCTGAATCGCTCGGTGGCCATATTTGGCTTTATACCACCTAAGCTACGCCTGCGCCTGGCGCAAGCTTCATGAATCCCAGGGATAATTTCTTTCATATCCTCAATAGTCCACTTTATCGTCTTTATGGCTCTTCTTTGGCCTATCAGTTTTTGTGATTTTTTGTGGACAGCTACTTCTTTCTACAACGGGGGGGGGGCATCTTCCCACTGGGCCTGGCCCCCTTGTAGGAACGTTTCCATATTTTGAGGATTCTATACTGTCATTCTTTCCAGTCCTGGCACCAGAGAGCCTACCAGGATTGGGCACTTTTTTATCCTGGGTTTTGTGTACCCAGCTATCTTTTTTAATTTGAATTCTGACCTCTTATGTGGCTTTTTGTGTGACTTTACAGTTTAATAGTGTCATTGTACATATTTTGTATGAATATCCATAGCTGCTTTGAACTAGGTATTTTTCTCGTTAATAAGCTAAATCCTATGAAATTAAATGATGTATGGATTTTGTATGAATATCCATAGCTGCTGTGCACTAGGTATTTTTCTTGTTAATAAGCTAAATCCTATGAAATTAAATGATTGCCTAAACTTTGTAATGCACCAATGTCTTTGTAAATATTCATCTTTTGAGGAACTTTTCTTCCCAGGCCTCCACTGAAAATGGAAATATATCCAGTTGGACTCGTCCGGTCAACAAATGTAAAATAAAATAAATAAAATACTTCTGTCCATGATATATGCTGTATAAAATACAGTCTATATATCAGTGTTGTCTTGGTCAGATTTTGTGAAAAACACAGTCCACCTTGTGCAGGTACTCAACAAGACTTGAGGATGTGTTCAGTTTCAACAATACTACTCTCCTTTACTGACTTATCATCTCTCCATTCAGACTCCTCTCCCTCCAATTTGAGTGAAAAGGGATCCTGTGAGGAGTTCTTATTGCATTTCACTGTGAACTGATTCCAGAAGCCATTAGAGTATTTAAACAATTACTGGATAAGGAATCACCTACTGACTACAAAAAGGCCGTAACATAAAACTGGAAAAACTTAGCACCATCATCCTTTTGTCTATGGCTTAATATCTCTGATAAAAAAATGACTATGGAGTTTCCATTTGCAAAATTTATAAGCACCTTAGGCAAACAAATACTTTCCATCCTTACAGGTAAGATCTGGACTTGGATAATACTTAAGCTGATGTAGTTATTAGTCTATTGTGACAGATATGATAATGTTAGTGATCATAACCTACCTGTCTTCATACCCTCTTAACTACCAGAGAAAGGCAGCAGAAATACCTCACAAATAGGATTACCAGCCTCAAACAGATGCCCTACGTAGACCGTCTCCAAAAACTCCGCCTTTACTCCGTCGCATATCGCCTACTCAGAGGTGATCTCTGCCTAACATACAAAGCTATGTCAAACCCAGAGCTGTTGGACATGCTCCACTTAAAGAAATCCCAATCCCTCCGAGCTACATGCTATAGGGACCTAAACCTTGTCACCACAATAAACAGAACATGCTGAAGGGCAAGGGCACCCGAAGGCAGGTGCAAGGGGGTGCACTTGCACCCCCCTGGAACTGACTGGCTGAGAAATTAATTAAAAAAAAAAACTTCTTTTTGCTTTTTTTTTTAAGGGCATTCCTCTTTAAGAACGCCCTTTGCATCTCATCCAGTCGCACAGACGCAACAGGTGTTTACAACCTGTTTTTGTCTTCTGTGTCAGTTTATGTCTTCATCTTTTGCACGCTACTGGGAATTTGAATTCCAATCCAGAGGGTGTTTTGACTGCGGACGTGCCAGACGAATATAGAAGTGAGAGGTAGGTGTGTATGTGTGTGTGTGTGTGTGTGTGTGTGTGTGTGTGTGTGTGTGTGTGTGTGTGTGTGTGTGTGTGTGTGTGTGTGTGTGTGTGTGTGTGTGTGTGTGTGTGCGCGCACGCAGCAGTACTATATATAATGAAACGTTCAGAATCTCGAACATGTTTAGCACCAGCAGAAGCTGCTGAGACTTTGGATCTAATAAGGCAGGAAGGATAAAACAGTGTAAGTAGTTTTATTTACAGAAGATTGGTAGCAGGAATGTGTCTACAACAAGAGAATAAGGTTTATAAGAAAGGTTACAGGCAGCAATTCAGTGTACATGAAATCCCAGTTAATGAGTAAGCTATTAAGTGATGTTAATCAGGAGTAGTTAGTTGGTCCTGTGTGGAGTTAGTTTGACATACTGCTTTAATTGCTGTAGAATTATTATTATTATTATTATTATTATTATTATTATCCTCATTATTATATATATTTTTGTGAGAAGCATTTGAAGTGCTTGGTGAGTTTATGCAGAGTACTAAAAATAGTCTTGTTTATTTTAGTGTTCAGAGTTAGGCTGAGTGCATTACCAAGCTATTGAGTGAGATTATGTCTTTTTCCTTTTGGCTTCTTATGGAATATGGAGAGGGACCCAATTTGTAGATGTATATTTTGAATGCTTTAGAATTTTTGTAGTTTATGTGATCTCTACATTCGATTCTGTTTATACTTTCTCTAATAAAGCCTTCCTTGAAAAAATAAAAACACTCAGTGGACAGTGATTTACCCAGTGCAGTTAAGTACTGCATTACATAAAGACTACTTAATCTCCCCATAGTCCATTCATTGCTATATTTGTATCATGTCATGGAATCCTTGCTAATGTGTTCATCCAACAAATCAAACAATCCAGTGCAACTATTTGAAAATGATTCATTTTCCAATGTATACTGGTAACAAAGATGGGTGAAATAAGGCTTCATTTTTGTGGTTTATTACCATTTCACTTTGTTCTGACTTTCTTAACAGAACTGGTTCATTTAACTTTAAACTGCAGGCCATGTACCTAGCCATTAGGAACCATGGGATCGCTGTGTATGTGAGACAACCGTTAGCTATTTTGGGCTTTTGATTCTTTCTTTGCTGTTATGTGATCCTGCTATTTGCATATATATATTAGAGGAGTGTGGATTGCTTAACATTATGTGTTGTGGGTGCAGTGGGTGAGTCTGCCCCAACAAAAACAGTTATTTTTATGTGTGCAAGTAGGTTTAAGTATAAAGTGCTCTAAATTATTTTGGTAGGTATTCTTTTTTTTTTGTAAGCAACTGTGTGTCTATCATACATTGTGGAATGAAATTATTTATACAAAGTATATGGGATATCCATTGGTATTTTCTCAGCTTTATCAGCTGGTGTAGAATTTCTTTGGGTCTATATCATATGAGCGAATCCCACAAATTGCGAACGCTCATAATATTGAACATACCGGACCTCAAACTTCCTATTGTGGGGGGCTGCACCTTCCACACCCCCCGCTAAATATATATTGCAACTTCGAGATCACACTACAGTGAGGAAAGGGCAAATATCCCATTCTTCACTGTACTGCGATCTCAGAAAAAGCACTTTGAGGTCCGGTATGTTTGATATGAGCGTTTGTAATTTGTGCAATTCTCTCATATGATATAGACCCTGTCTTTCACTGTATGCAAGTTGTTTTGCTCTCTATATGCAAATCTCAATCATAATTAAGGAAATACTAAGGGAATATCCCCACCGGCACAAGGAGTTAATTGGCACAATTAGTAGAGGCTAGTGGTATGGGAATGCAGCAGTGATATCCAGAAATGAATATCAATGCTGCATTTCTGGTCATGGCTCAAGTGCTTAGTTTGTGGTAATTCAGATCTAGCAACTCGTTACATGCTACACTCTCAGCGCAGTAGTGTTTTGTGATGAGGGGTATCACTTTAGGAAACTGCACATAATGCCAGGTATGGTCCTTGTATGAATTCCTACATCTTCAAAGTTTTGTTTCCATTTTTTATGATGTTGTCTTGTAATTCTAATGTATATTAGATTCCTTCATCTGAGGGATTAGCAGTATCCCTAAGTCAAATGAAAAGAAAATAATGTACTGTAATTTTTAATGCTACCGCATATAAACAATATAAATATCACATGTATTTGCTCATATACATATATGGTTTTAATCAGCAAGAACAGACACTGATATGAGTGAATGCTTTTTAATGCCGTAAAAAAGTTAACATTCAAATGAAGGAACTTTCTTGTGTGAAATTACAATGCTGCAGGGTTAGGAAATCTGCCCTTACCCCACTGTTTTATGATCCTGCAGTTGCTATATACAGTTAGCAGGGGTAGTATGGGGGTGCAGGGAGACTTGACACGCTGAAAAAAACATTAGTTTTAGATTATGGAGTTTTTGATCATTTTAGATTGACTCCAAAATGATCATAGGTTCATAGGTTGGTACTAGGCTATCGTCCCTAGGGCCTATACAAGCCTAGCCATAACAATTCCCTGGCTATTTCTTCCCACACTGTTTACTTCCTGGACCCCTGTCTAGCAGTGCAACTGACGTGATCCCCGGGGTGAATTTCCTTTCTCTCATCCAGTTGTCAAGGTTCCTTTTGAAGAGGGCCAAAGAGACGCTCTGCTTGACATGTATGGGCAGTCTACTCCAGAGTCTGGGGAGTCTTGGGTCAGGAACCTATCCCTCCAGCATGTTTTGTTTATTGTGATGACAAGGTTTAGATCCCTGGAGCATGTGGCTCTGAGGGATTGAGATTTCTTTAAGTGTAGCATGTCCAACAGCTCTGGGTTTGATATGGCCTTGTATGTTAAGTAGAGATCACCTCTGAGTAGACAATATGTGACAGACTATAGCTGGAGTTTTTTAAGGCAGTCAGCATAGGGCATCTGATTTAGGCCTGTGATTCTTTTAGTGAGGTATTTCTGTGGCCTTTCCAGTTGTTGCAGATGTCTTGAGAGGTACATACCAAATGGGGCATTGTATTCTATAATGGGTCTAATGAGGGATGAGTATAGTGGGACAATGACCTCCTTTTTTCTGGATTAAAAGCCTTTAGTGATGAGGTGTGCCACATAGAAGGATTTCCTGACTGGCGATGTGGTTATCAAAGGTGAGACCACTGCCCACCTGTGTCCCTAAGTCTCTTATCACACTTTCGATGTTTAGTGTACTGCCACCTATGTGGTAATTCATGGGTACATGTTTTTTCCCAAAGGGGATAACTATACATTTCTAGGCATTGAGCTTGAGCGCATGGCTCTGGCACCAAGCATCTGTTTCTGTAAGGCCCTTTTGTAGAGTATCTCCATCATTTGGAGATTCAATAATGGCTCCCAGTTTGTAGTCATCTACAAACTTTGTTAGCCAGAGTCCCTTAGTATTGGCCTGTATGTCAGAGAAGTAGATGCCAAACAAAAGTGGCCCCAGGACTGAACCCTGAGGTACTCCACTTGTCACTTGTTTGGAGCTGGATTTGGCATCATCTACTTTTACAGTGTGGGTTCTGTCAGTAAGCCAGTTGGCAGCCCATCGAGTGACGTAGGGATCAATGCCCAGCTTAGTAAGTTTATCTATGATTCCAGAGTGGGGGATGGTGGCAAAGGCCTTGGCGAAGTCCAGATAGGCTGTGTGGACCACCTTACCCTTGTCCACGGCTCTGGAGACTGATTTGAAGAAGTTAGTCAAGTTCAGGAGACAAGATCAGCCCTTCACGAACCCAAACTTGGGTGGGGTCCAGTGTTTGTAGGTTGTCGATCTCTTTTTTTATAAGTTCCATGATAATACTTTCCATGGACTTGCAGATCAGGCTCATCAGACTGATGGGGTGGTAGTTCCTGGGATCCAAGTTGGATCCCCCTTGTGGAGTGGGATAACTGTAGCTGTGTGCCACTCAGTGGGCAAGAAGAAAGTTAAGAAGTCCTTGGGTGTCTGTCTCCATCACTGCCTCAGTCATTGGTGAGTGACTCCTTTGTGGCCAAAGCTGTTTCCTTGGATGATCCATCTTTTGCCTTCTGGTTCCTCTAGCTGCAGCTCTTCAGGAAGCCATTATTGACTGGGAGATTGACATATTCCCTGCAGCTATAGAGTTGATTCACTGGGCAAGGAAAAAACACTTTGGTTGACCTTCCAGGTATGAGTGGTTGAAGGTATACTGCTTAGCTGGGGTAAGGTACCTGATTCCCAGGCTAGTGCTCCTGTCATGAGCCAGTCCCGTTCCAGGGATTTCCCTAGGAAGAAAAAGCAGAAACTTAAAAATGTGTCTTCTGTGTCTGTTGTTGAGTCAGGTCTACTAATAGCATCATTTAAAAGAGGGAAAAACTTGGCTAGGCTTGTAAGGTCCTCAGAACCATTAGCCTAGTAACTTCTTATGATCCTGTGAAGCTTGGTTGTAAGCAGTCTGCTGTCTAAAGACTGTGAAGATGCAGCCTGTACTTATAGACATTCCGTTGGCCTAGACAGACTGAGAGAGAGAGTTTTTCTTTTTCTTTTTTACGGACAATATGGCTCCTTGTTTGCATACATGCCTACAAAATCTTGCATGTTAGAGGTCAAAATAAAAACAATAAGTGATATAAATCCATGGATGTATGACAGTATTTATGAAGTAGTGTATGTATTGTGCTATTTTCTTTTCTTAAAAATGTTTATTGGTTGTGGAAAACTTTCATACCTCACAATTCAGATTTTTGTCTCATATTTTCAGTTTGTTTCTCATAAAATTGTGTTCTTTTGGCAAATAATTGAAGTCTGAAGTCAGAAACTAATGGCAGGCATTTGAGTTTGACTTCATATCCTCAGAAAATGCATACAAATGCAAACTTTGTTGTTCTATGCACTTTCTAAGGGGGTCAGGGGATGTATGTGTGTGTCATACCTATCAACTGTACAGATTTCTACAGAATGTCCAGACTTTTGCCTTATATTTTTGGTCTGTCCCTCATAAAAATTCAGCTTTTTTTTTGACAAATCACTGGGATGAGCTAAGGATTAAAGTTACTAAATAATGACATGTATTTGATTTTCAGACTTCATATCCTGTAGAAAATTCATTCTAACACAAATCCTGTTATTCTAGCAACTTTCTAAATGTGGCCCTAGTTTGGGCCTTTGTCCCCAAGATTATAACAGGCTTTTTCCAGATTTCTTGTGCTAAGAGATTGAGAGGTACTGTGTGTGTGTGTGTGTGTGTGTGTGTGTGTGTGTGTGTGTGTGTGTGTGTGTGTGTGTGTGTGTGTGTGTGTGTGTGTGTGCGTGTGTGTGTGTGTGTGTGAGTGTGTGTGTTCAGCTGTCCAGGTTTTTTCAGAATGTCCAGATTTCTGCCCCATATTCCTCCTGAGCTTTATTCCCCGGGCCTCCACTGAAAAAGGGATTTTGCACAGATGGACTATCCCGGTTAACAAATGCCAAATAAATAAAAAGGATTGAAGTTGCTAAATATTAACAGACATTTGAGTTTTAGATGTCATATCCTTTAGAAAAATGCATACTAACACAAATCCTGTTATTCTACAATTATTACATTCATGAGAGCAATATTTATAATCTGTCCCTATTTATTTTAGGCTTTGTCCAGATTTCTTGCACTAAGAGGTTGAGGTGTGCGTGTGAGAGAGTGAAATGCCCTATTTAGAGTTAGCAGGTGGAATTTATTTTCACATACATTTTCAAGGAATTGTGAGCTTCAAGGGAAGAGATGTTTACTGTTGTTAATACTAAATCTGCTTAAAATATGCAACTGTTTTGTTTAGCAAATCGTATCACTGTTGTAGTGTAAAATTTCAAAGCAGTCTTAGTAGCACAACAGGTAGCATACTTGCATCTTGATGTAGAGGGCTGTAGGTTCTACTCCCACCACATGTAGATTTGTATTTTAAGGGGGTGGAGTGCTGCAGTCCTGAGTATGTCCTCCTTTGGATGAGATGCCTAGTAACTATGAGCCTGTGTTTCCGCTTGCCACTTATTCCTATTGCAGTATACAAGCTTAGCATTTTTTTAAATGTAACATAAGCAATTTATTGTTTAAGGGCAGTAGGCACTGGATGTGTAGATGAAACACTGAAATATAAAGCTGTGTTTTAGCAACAACCTCTCTATTAGTTTCAGATCTCTTTAATGTGAAATTATTCAGATGACGTTTACTTCTGCAGAGATTGTGCATATTGACTGATATTGGTAGATTGTAATGATAGACGTTTAAGTGGCCTTTTATGGTTGAAATGTTCTGAATTGGGCAATTTGTCATTATTGGTTCATATGTTTTGTTTCATTGCTTAATGGAAAAAATGTTAAAAACTATAAAACACACTCTAAGTGGTGCTGTATTAACAAGGGATATAATTCAGTTATTATATATTATAATTAATACAATCAGGAAGGTGAATCAAAGCAGTTATGCATGGTTCTGAAATGTTTGCAAGGGGCCTATGATTTGAAAACAGTCCAAATATGTAAACTTAACCTGCCACCGGCCAGATGCATTTTCTTTGAATGTGGGTTTAAATGCTGTTTCAGTGCATGCGAGTTTCAAAGGTAGAGAAGTTTAAATGCTAAGTCTGTTTTCATTGTAAGACTATTGCTTTGTTTAAGTTTAGCAAATGTCTATCAGTGTTTGTGCTATAAAATAGGAGGTTACTAAGCTATTGGCCCTGAGGCCCTAAAATTTGAAATAAAAGTTGAAAATTAAATCCAAGTATCTGTAATCATTGTAGAAATAATGCATAAAACAGTATGCACACAGAGAGTTTTGAACAGTGTTTATGGCAACTGGGGAGAAATAGCCAAGTAATGGGATACTGGAATGGCTGCGTGTGTGTGTTGGGGGGGTGTGAAGGGGGGGTTGGTGGTGGTGCTTTGAAGGGGGTGGGGTTGAGGTGGTGCTCCGGGTTTGCACCCCCCTGCAAAACATCCTGCGGGCTCCCTTGCTGAAGGGATAGATTCCTGTCCCAGAGACTTCCCATACTCTGGAACAAACTACCTTTCTATATCAAACAAAGCTCCTCATTAGCACTCTTCAAGAAAAATCTTCACGATTGGATGGGAAACAGGAAATTCACCCCGGGGATCACTTCTGTGGCTCTGCTCAACAGTGGCGCAGGAAACTAATTTTCTTGGGTGGCAAAAGCCAGGGTACCTTTTAAGCTGGGCTTGTATAGGCCCCAGGGCCGATAGCCTAGTACCTACCTATAAACCTATGAACCTATGAACCATAAATAATTTAGCACCCAGTCTTGCTTCATTTCCATATTTGCTCTTTCTCTTCTTGTTTCTTCACCTCTGACTTTGTGCTGTCTTGACTGCTTTATGTCTCTCCTGCTTATTCTGTTTCTGTTTGGTCTCTGCTTTATGACATTTCAGTATCTGCTGCATACATACTATTATAACTTACTAACCTTATAAATGCAGATGACTTTAACTTATTTTTGTTTGCCTGATTCTGCATGCAGTATTTTTAAAATATATATGCAATTTATATTAAAAGACACACTATTCAGCTATATTCTTGATTTGTGTGCATTGTTTATAACACAAATAAAATCATAAACTCTTTTAAACCATTAAGGTAGAGTGGATGAGTATGTCACTAACAGTACAACATAGAAGTAATATTTAAATACCAATGCTACGGCTAGAAAGTGCTGAGTAACAAAACAACTTGCTCTAGTAATATATACATTTATGGTATGTGTATTTATTCATTTATTTATTTATTTGTTTGTTTGTTTGTTTGTTTATTGTCTTTTGTTTACCAGGAATATTTAACTGGGCACAAGTCCAATTTTCAGCAGAGAGCTGATTAGAAAAGCTCCACATAAAATACATATTTACTGTGAGAAACAATAAAAAAATTAAACATTTTAAGCACTACTTTGCAGGTAGTATTGAGACAAATAGTAAACACATTTATGATATACTTTACAAGTTATATTATTCTACGTAAGTCAAACATATGTTAACATGTAATAGCTGGAAATACAATAGCAATGATAATCCACATAGATTCAGTATATGTATATCGACATTAAGGAGGTAGGATGTCACTAGAGCAGGAACTGAAAACAGAGGAGGGGGGGGTATAAGCAGAAATAATCAAGAAAAACCTAAAGCAGAAAAAATTCTGATAGTGGACAGGTTGAAATAACAGTAGATAAAATGATGAGGTGGGTAAGGAGCGGGTATTAGGATGAGAGGATTAAGGATATAGATTAGTTGGAGGAACAGTAGTGGGGATGAAAGAGAAAGAAAAAAGAAAGGTGAAAGAGTCGGGGTCATTGACAGAGAAGTTGGCAATGAAAGAGAAAGTGAAGGGTGAGTCTAGTCACAATGGGAGCATGAGCATGAGCATGAGGAACCTAGGTGTAGTTTTAGGCTGTGTTTTGAAACTTGTGTTAATGTTGTCTTGTTTTAGGGAGGGTGGGATGGCCTTCCAGTGCTTAGCAATACAGGTTGAGCAAAGTGAGTCACCTGCACTGTTATGAGACTTGGTCCTGGTCGGGAAGTATTTGTTATGTGAGTGAGTGAAGATACCTAGGAGAGAAGTAGTGTTTGAGGATGTTTTGTAGTGATGGGCAGGTGTCAGGTTTGCATATTATTTTGTGGGCACTAAGCAGCTGGGAGAAGGTAAGGTAATTACGTAGTTTGAGCCAGTGTAGGTGATTCAGTGCTGGGCAGTGATGTGAGTAGCTTGGGAAGTTGGGTGCAAACTTAGTTGTTTCATTGTAGCAACCCTCTAGTTTATTTCTTAAGGTAGAGTGGACATTAGTCAGGATGGGTGCTGCATAGAGAAGTAAAAAGAGAAGGTAGGATGTTGCTAAAAAGTCTTAAAGTAGTCAGTGAGAAAATGTTTGTTTCTGTAGAGAAAGACCAACTTTTGATGACTTTGTTTTATGACTTTAATGATATATTGATCACATTTTAGGTTATTATCAAATAATGACACCAAGAAGTTTTGCGTTGATAACTATTTCATTTGAGGTATTATTTGCTGATGTGATACTGAAGGATTGTTTCTGTGCTGACACTGATTTGCATAGAAACATAATTAATTGTTTTTTTTTTTTGTTTTTGTTTTTTTTTTAGCATTTAGCATTTAAAAGTAGTTGATAGTTATCTAGGCCGGCCACAGTTGAGAAAAAAAAGTCCTGGGTCATCTTGTGGAGTAATAGTAGACTTGGTGCAAAGCGTATGAGTGTGGCATCATCTGCATATTGTACTAAGGAGGCTGCTTTGACAGCTTTGTGAAGATTATTACTGAATATGGTGACTAGTAAAAGGCCTAAAATAGATCCCTAAAGTACACCAACAGAGACAGACAAACAGACAGACAGAATGGGTAAGAGATCATGTTCCATTTTACAGCATGGAGTCTGCTGCTGAGATAGTTGTGGAACCAGCTAAGGGATAAAGGGGTGAGTCCTAGGGAGAATTGATAATGGATCAGGTGTTGGTGTGAAACTGTGTCCAATGCTTTTGACATCTTTAAGAAGAGGGAGGATACCAGGTTATCATTAGTTTAGCCGATGTTCCTATTTGAGTTTATGGTTACAGTAGAACTGCGCAGAGCAGTAGCACTGGTATGGTGAGGTTGGAAACCATGTGGAGTGTTGGAGAGGAGATTGTTATTGTGAAGATGGGAAAGGAGTTGGGAATGAATGCATTCTTCTAATATTTTGGAGCGTGGAGGTAATTGTATGAGTCAATGGATGTTCCCCCTTTATGTAGAGGTATGATGTGGGATTTTTTTACAGATGGTAGGAATAGAGCTTTCTGTAATTGAGCAGTTTATGAGTATCAATACAATGTATTCTGTAGTATCTGCAGTGATTCTGAGATATATGGGTCTCCTTCTGTTTGTCGAAAGCACACTTCATCGACAAACAGAAGGCCGAGCCCACTTCTGCAAAAGTGCACTACAGCAAAAGTGCACTTTCACAAAAGCCGATTTGCCGAATCGCATTACAGTGGGGATAAGAGAATATATCATTTTTCCCACTGTAGTGCGATCTCGGAGTTAATATATTTAAGTAGAGGTGTGGGGGGGGGTGCAGCCCCTCTGCATTAATGTGATTTAGTGTTTTGTTTTTTATTTTTTTTATTTTTTGTGGGGTTTTTTTTTCATTATTTTGTGTTTTGCAAAACAAAGTGCACTTCCGTGAAAATGAGTTAGACAGTTTACGTTTCGATGTAATTTTAATGGATCAACATAGATACATATATATATATATATATATATATATATATATATATATATATATATTTATTTATATTTTTATTTATTTTTTTCCTGGGGGACAAGCCCCTAATGCCCCCCTACAAAATGGGCACTTGCTCCCATATGCATATACCAACACTGAGATCATACAGACTTGAAGAAGAGGGAGAAAATGAAGAAATTGCAACAGTCAGCTTCTCCCACTACTCTAAGCCTAATTATCATAACAGGACACCAGCAATGTTTTAAGCTGATGTAAACATGTTGGTCAAATATTTGGCGACATGCAATAGGGCTCCTGTTTGAATTCTGTGTTTTTTTAATATACTCTATGATTGCAGGTTACAGGTATTCTATAGTATACCACAAAGTAATTGCATGTCATATGGTATTTGATGATGTTAAGTCACACCTCAACATTCAGAACTGAATAAATATTTAAAAAGATTACACTGCACAGAGAAACTGGTAAAATCATCCAGCAATATAGGTCAAAATAGGCATGATACACTCATTAAGCAAGAAAGCATTATTAATAGATATGGCAACTTCCAGATATTTAATTATACTAACATGAAGCTTAATAAGTCACATTTCAGTCTTTTTTCGAAGGGTATGAAATTTATACCCGTGACCAATTTTAAAGTTGTTGATTGTATATGCGATTTTAAGAAATATATCAGGAAGTTAAATTTAGCAATTATGTTTAAAGATCAAAGTAAACCATGTATGGAAAATCATATTGATACAGCTGAGAATGTGCTCAAGGCTAAAAGCAGATTTATGCCAGTAATGAATAAGGACGTAAGTAGATATGAAAGATTAGTTACACATGATATATATCATACAAACAAACATCTCAAGAAGCTGAAAATGAAGATGAACCTCGGTACAGAGGAATTAAAAGTATTGGATGCGTTAAGAACAATTGAGAACATTAGGATCATGAAACCAGATAAAGGAGGGGGTGTGGTGGTTTATAATAGTATGGAATATAACAGCAAGATACACGATATTCTCCATGACCTGAACAATTATGAGATCATCTCTTTAAATGAGCTGAACATTGCTTACAGGAGGATCGACTTGTACTTGGAAGAGTTTAAGTTAGACAATAGAATTACTCAGGAGTTATATCAATTTTTAAAAGTAGAACACTCCATATTAGCTACCTTGGTGGGCATACCAAAGGTACACAAAAATGTGATGGACCCACAATTTAGACCGATTGTGTCAGGTAGCAAATCGAAAACATTTCCTTTGGGGGTGGCTATAGACTCTATGCTCAAACATATATATAACAATGTAGAACACATGGTAAAAGATTCCTGGGAATTCTTAAGCAAATATCCCACCTACTTAGTGAATGAAAATTTATTATTTGCTTCTATAGACGTTATAGACCTTTTCACCTGTATCCCTAAAACTGAAGGTTTAGAGGCGTTTAGTGACACTATCTTTCGGTACAGAATTTGGAATGGGATAGAATCCAATTAATAAATGAACTAATGTCAATTGTTTTGGATAATAATTACATATTTTATGAAGGTGAAATCTTTAGACAAGTCAAGGGCGTAGCTATGGGGGTGGCATGTGCCCCCAAATACGCCAATTTAGTTATGCTAAATTGGGAAGAGAAGACTATACTTAATAGTGATTATTACGGAAGAATCAGATACCATTCACATTTTTTGGACGATATTTACATCATTTGGGAAGGGGATGAGGCTTCATTTAACAGTTTCTTCACCTATTTAAATGACAGTAGTGATTATTTAAAATTCACTTTCACTATTAACGTCAAAGGTGTGCCCTATTTGGACACTATAGTTAGTAAGGAAAACAATATGTTTAAGTCCAAAATATATAGGAAAGAAACTTTCACCAATTCCTATTTGGACTATGAAAGTTGTCATCCCAATAAAACTAAGAGAAACATATACAAAGGACAATGCATAAGGGCACTTCGAATGACATCAGATTATGCTGATATGTTGGAGGAAATAGAGTTTATTACATCTTTATGTAGAAACAGGGGATATAATATACAGATGATGGAGAAAATAATAGTGTGATTGAACAATGGGGAAAAAAGTACATTCCTTTATTGGGAACAAAATGTAATAACACCAAAGTGACCTATGTAGATCCTAATAGAGGAGCAGAAAGCATGAGGTACAGCAGATCTTGTATAGTACAATATGGCCCTTATAGCAACAGAATTAAGGACATCATGACTAAGCATTGGCACACTTTACTAATAAACGATGAAATGATAGAGTTGTTGGGAACCAAACCTAGTTTTGTATATAGAATGGGACAGAACTTAAAAAATATGTTGGAAAAAGGAATTAAACAAAGAGACACACACAATCCAACATTTACCAACAAATGTGGTTTTTGCAACCAATGTAGGTATATTACTGATGAAAAAGACATTGTGCTAATGAATTATAACAGAACCAGAATATACCCTAAAAAAGGAAATTGTAACATCAAATTTATTGTATATCTAGCTAAATGTGTGGCATGTTCTTCATACTACATAGGAAAGACAGAACAACACTTTAGAAAAAGGATATATGCACATTTATACAGCATTAGGAAAAAAGATGAGACGAACACATTGGCCAAACATATTATGAATAAGGGTGAAGAACATGAATTTAGATTCTGCATATTGGAAACTGTTAAAGCAAACCCCAGGGGTGGTAATACCAAAGGTAAACTAGCATTCAGGGAATGTTATTGGCAAATACTGACTGACGCCACCACTCCACCTGGACTCAATGAATTTATCTCAGTGAAACCTATATTGGATACATGACTGTATTTATATATATCTTTTTACATATTTTTGGTGTTGCCTACTTCAAGATTTTTATGTAGCATTTAGGATTAAATTTCTCTCAGAGTAATGTATTTACAAATTAAGATATTTATATATTGTGACAATCCTTACATATTTTTTGCAATATTTTTTGTAACGTTAGTTTTAGATTTTTTATATATTTTTTCAACATTTATATTATAGTTTTTAAGGTTCTCCAATATTTTAGATTCATTTAGCAGACACATATAGTACTGGAGTATAGGATGGAGATTGTTAGATACAATGGTATCTGTACATTTATTATGTTGCGCTACAGCTTTAAAAGCACATTTAAATATTTAAAAGTTTGGCGCCAAAATGAGCTTTTGAACACAAGTGAATGTATTTAAACTCAAGTGATAGTATTGTTTTTTGTTCTGATGAAGCCCACGATACATGGGTGAAAGCGCTTAACATTGTTCTATGGTCAATAAACATTTTTGTTTTTACTATCAGAAGTCCGCATTTTATCTTCATTAGGTTTTTTCCGTGGTCCATTGGCGATCAGCGTTTGATATTCGCCACAGTTGTGTTATCTAGTTATCGTCGCTGTTTGTTTCAGTTATTGTGAAGATGGGAAAAGAGTTGGGAATGAACGCATTCTTCTAATATTTTGGAGCGTGGAGGTAATTGTATGAGTCAATGGATGTTCCCCCTTTATGTAGAGGTATGATGTGGGATTTTTTTACAGATGGTAGGAATAGAGCTTTCTGTAATTGAGCAGTTTATGAGTATCAATACAATGTATTCTGTAGTATCTGCAGTGATTCTGAGATATATGGGTCTCCTTCTGTTTGTCAAAAGCACACTTCATCGACAAACAGAAGGCCGAGCCCACTTCTGCAAAAGTGCACTGCATCAAAAGTGCACTTTCACAAAAGCCGATTTGCTGAATCGCATTACAGTGGGGATAAGGGAATATATCCTTTTTCCCACTGTAGTGTGATCTCGGAGTTAATATATTTAAGTAGGGGTGTGGGGGGTGCAGCCACTCTGCATTAATGTGATTTAATGTTTTTTTTTTTATTTTTTTTTATTTTTTGTGGGGGGTTTTTTCATTATTTTGTGTTTTGCAAAACAAAGTGCACTTCCGGGAAAATGAGTTAGTTTACGTTTCGATGTAATTTTAATGGATCAACATAGATCCATATATATATATATATATATATATATATATATATATATATATATATATATATATATATTTATACTTTTATTTTTTTTTCCTGGGGGACAAGCCCCTAATGCCCCCCTACAAAATGGGAACCTGCTCCCATATGCATATACCAACACTGAGATCATACAGACTTGAAGAAGAGGGAGAAAATGAAGAAATTGCAAAAGTCAGCTTCTCCCACTACTCTAAGCCTAATCATCATAACAGGACACCAGCAATGTTTTAAGCTGATGTAAACATGTTGGTCAAATATTTGGCGACATGCAATAGGGCTCCTGTTTGAATTCTGTGTTTTTTTTAATATACTCTATGATTGCAGGTTACAGGTATTCTATAGTATACCACAAAGTAATTGCATGTCATATGGTATTTGATGATGTTAAGTCACACCTCAACATTCAGAACTGAATAAATATTTAAATAGTAGTCTATGCTTTGGAATACAACAATTCTGTATCGCATCACAGACTTAATGATATACAGTATGGATCTAAGGAGCTTTTTTTGCCCTGGTTTCCACTACAACAGCAAAACAAAGAATACCACTGCTGTAAACTGTGCTTCTGTAAAATCCAACACAAACAAAAGAGGAAAGGAGCACCGTGACGTTCGGCCATTTATTAAAACAATGAACAGCAAAGCTTTCGCGTTTCCCCTTCCTCAGTGCTTACAACCTAGGAACAATTCGTTTCATTTAAATACAAAATGTTAAAAATCATATGATACAGCCAACCAATAGAATAACACAACTAATCAATTTCAATTTAAATCAGTCAGTACATTGCTCCTTTTCTCTGTTGTTTCACTACAACAGACCATTTGAATTATCACTGCCATCAAAAAAGCAATGTATTTTGGCTTTTTCCAGTTAGGGATCACCGCAGCGGATCACCGATCCGCAGATTGTTTTGCAGTGGAGTTTTTATGGTGTTGAGTTGTCAGCACAGCACCCACGCTTCACTGGAGGTACACACATACACACATGCACTTACCTACATGTCTTTAAAACTCACTCGACTGCACAGAGAATATGCAAACTCTGCACAGAAGGTGCTCCAGCCAAGAATCAAACCGGAGACATTTTTGTTATGAGGCGATAATGCTAACTGCTGTACCACTGTGGCCAACTCTGTCATTGCCATCAAAATAAATAAATAAATACAAGCATAAATACATAATGAAAATAAATTCAGCATATAGCAATGAGAGTACATCACACTGACCTGGTTGGCATCAGCATTCCATAACATCTGTCACTTGTGGGGGCCACACAGATAGTGACAACATCCTTTTCCAATAACAGCTACACCATATTCAAAAATGGTGGCAGTATCCTTGGGTTCTTGCAGAAAATAAACTTATGTGGTTAGTGGACATACCCAAGAAATAAGGAAATAAAATAAAATATAAGCATTTAGTCCTAGTGCCTACATCAGCATAGAATGTGCTAAGTTAGCACTTTCTGTGTGCTCCCAGTGATTGCAGTGTTCACTACTGCTAACTCTCAGCTTTTACCACTTTATTGTCATTATCATGAGGTGAGGGTTTAGTTTATCCAATAAAGGGCTATCCAGTTGAATTCTGATTAAAACATATGAGCTGAAAAGTTGAGTGGAGAGGATCCCAAGAGAAAGACCACTGTTGGGTGTATTTTTTGTTCCATTAGACAGTGTTATACCAGAGTTAATTGTAATAAATAATAGGGACCAGAGACCCAGCTTTTTATGCAGGGATGGTAGGGGAATTGTCACCTATAAAATTGAATACTTATTCAAATTTCCAGCAATTTTATCTGGCAGACTTACTTTTGACTAGCCAACCTAAATCAATTCTTAAGTTTGCTTCACAATTTTATATCTGAGGTACGTTGGAACCTGCATAGGTCAGGCACACTTATTTCATCAGTCAGCACCAGCAGTTTAGTCAGAAATTTTCTGCCATACCTTGAAAATGTAAATGCACAGTTTGTGTTTGGAATACTCCACTATTTAAATGTGCAGAAATTGTGAAGTCAGCCAGGGTCATAAACCAAAATCTGTGTCACTTACACTTAAAATGGTCCAGAAGGGCAGCTAGTCCAGTGCATACCTATGAACCTATGAACCTATGGGTATGTCCGAACACATGATCTCTACTGACTGCTCTCCTCTGATCATATCGTGAAATGACAAAACTTTCCTTTGCAGAACAACAGTTTCACCTATAAGCTGTATCAATATTACTCTGCACTGACAATCGCATAATTCTGCATGGCAAAGAGTGACACAAACTGTCATATGCCAACACCAATTATCATGAAGTCAGCTCACTGTCCTCCCTCATATTCCAGGTATGCAATCAAATGAGTTACAATAACACAACCAGTCTTTATCTAAGACAACCTGCGCTTGTCCATTATAGACCTGTAGATTGGTATGTATATATACACATATATATATATATATATATATATGGATCACCTTTAAAATCTCGAAAGCTCAAAATCCTGAATCTCAAAATCCCGAACACAAAATCCTGAAAGCTCAAAATCCTGAAAACACAAAATCCTGAAACTCAAAATCCTGAAAACACAAAATAGACATACTGACGTCATTGTGGCTTTGCTATTGTTAGCCCTGTGGTGTTAGGTCATGCGTTGGGTTCAAGGTTGGTTGTATGTTAGCGTTAGAGGCGGTTTAAGTGAGTTAGGGTTAGGGCGCAGGTTAGGCATGTATGCAATAGTGACAAAAATTAGGGTTAGCGGTTTAAATGAGTTAGGGTTAGGCCGGGTCAGGTGAGTGTGCGATAGTGACGGACCTTAGGGTTAGGGTTAGGGTTAAGGTCAGTCGGTAGATATTAGTGTGTTTGTATTGGCATATTAGCATTATTTGTGTTTTCAGGATTTTGAGTTTTAGGATTTTGTGTTTTCAGGATTTTGAGCTTTCAGGATTTTGTGTTCGGGATTTTGAGATTCAGGATTTTGAGCTTTCGAGATTTTAAAGGTGATCCATATATATATATATATATATATATATATATATATATATATAGATATATAAAGTCAGCTATGTAACACAAGCTGACTTACATGTCACTGCTATTGGCAGGGTAGTGCTTTATCATATCTGCAGTTTCTATGATAGCATTCAGTGGGATATTCAAACATCATCTAAGCCATATGCCTATAAGAATCATCTCCCCCACATACAGATACATACACACACACACGCGCACACACACACACACACACACACACACACACACACACACACACACACACACACACACACACACACACACACAAAAGCACATGCATGCACAAAATCTGTCTACAGTGGCTTACTACCAAATGCCATAATTTTCTGTCATTTTAAAATACTAATCATGACCATTACCAGGCTCCCTCCCATAGGATTTATGACTTAGCATGGGTGAGGGTTGTGCACATGTTTTGTGTGTGTGTGTGTGTGTGTGTGTGCTTATGAATATGTGAGCACGTGTCTGTTTGTGTATATGTATGTGTGTGTGTGTGTGTGTGTGTGTGTGTGTGTGTGTGTGTGTGTGTGTGTGTGTGTGTGTGTGTGTGTGTGTGTGTGTGTGTGTGTGTGTGTGTGTGTGTGTGTGTGCGCGTGTGTTCAAAGACTGGGAACCCATATCAGTGCCATACATGCCAGTCATTCAGCATGCCTAGCCTTTTTAGTCTCTCGGTTGATTTATTGTATTGTGTGCCAATAGTGCACTTCTGCAATGACATTTTTATTTTTTTATTTATTTTATTTAACATTTGTTAACCGGGAAATCCGACTAGGTTCCACAGATCCTGTTTTCAGTGGAGGCCCGGGGAGAAATGCTCCAGACATCTTCTCCAATGTTTCTCTAAAATACTCTGATGTATCCTGGCCATGTGACAGGCATGACAACGGTGTATTCTAGGGTCACTACTCCCTTCATAAGCAGTTGTGCTATATATTGAATACAATAATATCACAGCAGGCCTGGTCAGTGCATAGTGTACTAGTGAAATGTCCTTGCCTCTTGTAGGTGATGCACATAACATAGAGACTTGAGCACCTTTCTTCTAGTCGTATGCACACCAAAGGCAACTCAGATAATTCCAGCTGGAAAAAGCCAGCTCAACAACATGCTGTTGGTATCACCTAACAAGCTGTATTATTACTAGCACTCCAGCTACATATTACTAGAGGTACATTTAAAATGGCAACCCAGCAACCTATCTGTGATGGTATATTTGGCATGACCCATCCCACAACCCACTATTGATGGTTTACTTACAGTGGCAGAAGACTTACTGTTATATGTAATCCTACCTCCTACATTTAGTGACACACTTAAGATGTACCCAAACACTTATTTGTGGTTGAATGGTTGCCTGTACACAGCACAAGCAGCCTATCTGCTATATGCTGGCTGTGCATTTATTGCAAGTGAGCAATATGCAGTTAAACTGATATGCAAAGTGTCATTCTTAGCATGCTACACATAACATAGATACCACTGCTGCACACTGATGATGGTACACTTACCATGGGTTACTGTCCACCTTTAATTAATGTAATTAGCTAAAGTTGCCTATTATATGTGTAGATTACCATTCACATGAATGGTGAATGTTATCAGCATGTGATGTTTAGGGACTGTGTTACGTCTTGTTCTTACACTGGGTTCTCAAATTACTCTCATTATCTAAACCATGTAATCAGCCACACTGTTCTCCAGTTCTGCATAAAGATTTCATTTACAATGTGCCTTATTCCTTTTAAATTCTGTCCCATCTTGTCAGATCACTACTTGCATTGCAAACCTGCCTAATTTCCTGCTTTTTCAGTTGTTTAACACTCTGTTCCTCCATCTAATATAGATATTGTTTAGGCATTTGAAAGACCTCATAGTATTTAAAAATTAGTACACTTTTATTGACAAGTGTCATGGACTGTTTAAGTTCTAGTTCCTTGTTGTTCTCTCTTGTTTACTTACCATTCGTAGATTCAGAGGTTCATAGGAGACTACTAGGCTAATAGTCCAACAGCCCTCACAGGTCTAGTCATATTTAACCTGAGTTTTCCAATTTTAAATAGCTAGATGAACTAAGTTCATAGAGGTATGAGTCTATGCTATGGTATCTAATACTGTCCATGAGGGACATGGGTGCAGTGAAGAGGGTCAGGGAAGGGCCTTGCTTCATGTGAAAGGGAAGCTTGTTCCAGAGAAGGGGTAGTCCCTGAGAGATATATCTATCTCTCCAATAAGATTTACTCATGTCAGAGGCTAGGCTAAGATCACTGGAACGAGTGAATCTTGTGCAGTTTGATTTATGAATATATAAGATTTCCATCAGGGCCAGATCGGAGACTGCCCTTTAGGCCAGACACAGATAACCCTTTAGTAGTCTGTAGGAGACCGAATACAGTGATAGGGCTTTTAATCTTTCCGCCTAGGACTTGTTCTTGTTCCCTGTATCTGCCTGGTGCGAAACCTCTGGGGACGTTCCAGCTGTTTGCAGATGTCTGGTGAGGTACACACAAAAGGGAGCATTGTTCTCAGTCACTTGTCTGATGAGGCTAAGCCCAATGGAATTATAATGTCCTTTGATCTGGATGCCATGCCCTTATTTATGGGCTGTGCCACATAGAAGGACTTCCTCACCACTGTAGACACATGGTGGTCCAAGTTCAGATTACTATCAACTTGAGTACCCAGATCATGTACCACTTGGTCTACTCTTGGGGGTGCTGTCTGTATTGTAACTAGCTGGGATGTTTTTTTTCCAAAGGGAATAATTATGCATTTTTTGCAATTAGTTCAGTCCATGGCTCTGACACCAGTCATTTGTATGCTTTAATCCTTTCTGCAGTGTATCACTATCATTTCGGGATTCAATGATTGCCCCAATTTGCAGTCATCTACAAACTTGGTCAGCCAAATTCTGAACAGGATTTGACACAGTATGTGTCCTGCTGATGAGCCATCTAGCTACTCACCTGGTCATGTAAGGGGTTTATATCCAGCTGAGAGAGTTTCACTGTAATACTTGAATGGGGAATTGCGTCAAATGCCTTGGCCAGGTCAAGGTAGGCAGTATGCACAGTCTTTCCCTCATCTATGGCCTTGGTGACTTTCTTGAAGAAGTCAACTAGATTTAACAGACATGATCTATCCTTAACAAATCTGAACTGGGTTGGGTCCAGAGTATGGAGAATACACATGTCCTTGCTGATAAGGTCCATGATGACTCTTTCCATGACCTTACAGATGAGGCTAGTAAGGCTTATAGGTCTATAACTCCCTGTGGCAGTTGATGTCCTCCTTTGTGCAGATGGATGACTGTTGCTGTCCTCTATTCTGCTGGAGCATAGCCTGTCTGGAGGCTGTGGTTAAATAGGGATCAAGTGGGTCTGCTAGGTCATGTTTTAAGTTATTTAAAAGGCAACCTGGGATGTTGTCAGAGCCCATTGATGCCATGTTTTTAGCTTTTGGAGAGCGCAGAGATAGCCTGCTATCTTCAAATAATAGGTTAAAGAAATATTGGCAGGTATACTTTGGGGGATGACAGGCGGGGGCAGGGGGTGAAGTGTGATCCAGATCTGTCAGCTAGTAGGTTGGCTATTTCCTCTAGTTGAGTAAGGTTGGCACCATCCATAACCAGCTCTGTGCATAGCTGGGTATTCCCATAAATATTTTGCATGTAGTTAAAAAATGCTTTGTGATTTTCCGTGGTGATGGAGAAAATTTCTGCTTCATAATTTGCTTTTGATGACTTGACTAGATCTCTGATCTGTTTGTTTACACTAGTGAGGGATTTCTTCTTCTGACAAGCCTGCTCCCACTTGTTTTTGGACATTATTTTCTTTCTTTTGTTGTATAGCCTGTCTATACCAAGGATCCACCAGGGTGACTTGTTTTTCTGTCAAGACCTGGGTTTAATCCAGTTTGGTACAGCTAATTCTATACAACTGCTTAAGTGACTATACAGGGCATTGGTGTCCACCTCTGCATAGGATTCTGTATTTTCTGGGTTCATGGGAGCTTTGAAATTTCTTATGCCATCACATAGTTGAAGATAATATTTATTGGAGAAATTATTTAGCATTTTTGAGCTTGATGGGGTATCTGGCCTTATATTTATTTTAAAGGAGACTATTTTGTGGTCCGATCTTACCAAAGAGGATGTTACACAAGGGAGGTGCAACTCTCCCCTATGTTAGTGAGTACTATGTCCAGAATATTTGAGCTCCTAGTGAGTGTGCCAAAAAGTTGTTCCAGAGCACTTGCATTGACAAAGTCCAAGAACCTCTGAGCCTGCATGTTAGTGGTTGTGTATGTTCACCAGTCAATGGTAAAATAGCTAAATTCACCCATGAAAAAGGTGTTGGGCTATATACAAGTGGCTCCAGTAAGTCCTGGTACTCGATATGTTTTTCCTGGGTCATGGGGGAACTTTTAGCTAGCGATGATGTGGTCGGGATTTTGCTTATGGTTAGTTGGACATGGGGTAGCTTGAGAGAGTCATACTGTTCCACCAGTCTTGAGGGGTACTTATCCTTTATGAGCATGGATACACCTCCTCCCTTGGTTCTTTCTTGCTCAGTTGGTGGCCTGAATGTTTGGAAGGTATTGTAGCTTTGCATGGCTGGACAGCTTTCCATGGCTTTGAACCATGTCTCAGTAACTGTACAGATATCAGCATATTCCAAGTTGAGGAATGCTTCTAGGAAGTGTGGTTTCTAGTTTAGACTCCTCGCATTGAACAGCAGTACCTTAAGTTTATCAAGAGAAGATTTTGTTACATTGGGAGGGTGGTTGCTTTGACACTGCCTAAAAAAGGCACTGTAGGGGTGGTTAAAGCATTTTCCAGTATCCAAAAGCCAAGAGGAGACAGTTGTAGACAATCTCTGGAAAAATAGCCTGGCCTGAAAATAATGTCCTCCCAGGTTGACAAATAACGGATGCCCTTGGACTGACACCAAAAGTTAAGTGAATTATTAAAGTCAGTCACTTTTTGTTTGTATTGTGTGGCATCATCTTTGGTGAAGGAAAAATGCTGCTCAAGGCTAGGATCATACCTGCCTGCGAGATACAATCTGAGAGCTTAATCATGTCTCTCTTCATATAGTCCAAGGAGGTACATCTCAGGTCATTCACACTGACAGGGACTATGACAGAGACATACTGATATTTACAACTGAGTGACATGAGTGCTGATCTGACAGACCCTGACACCTGACAGGCAGCTAACCATAACTTTCTCCTTAACCAGCTTGGTGAGGGAGACATCCATGTGTCTCACTACAGAGTCTCCTATGACAAGTGTTTTAGGTTTTCTGATGTTTCACCTTATGGGCTTGTTTGTTCAGACACTGGTGTGTGCATTATTATGTGTTGTGATTGTTGTTTGCTTTGTTGTTTGCATGTGTGGTTTCTGAAAACAGTATTTTTGATGCCTCTGAGTTTTTGGTAAGTTACTAGTCGGTACCTCTGCATATGTTGGTTTATGTGTCAAATCCTTATTTAGTGTGGGAAGTGATGTGTGTGCACTAACCACCTGTTTGGCATTTAATTTGTCTGTATGTGAAAGTCTTGCCTCCATTTACATAGTACAACTACATCGCTCACAAATAGTATTTGTTTGTTTCAGGATTAAGTGGATGTTAATACACAAGACAATTGCACATTGCCTCAGGATGCCCATGTCCTCCAGGCTGGCCACAGAGATGGTAGAAAACTGCCTGTACCTCATATCAGGTTCTTACTGTGGGTTTTATCAGTGAAAGGAATGGATTAATTAGACTACACTACATTGTGCTGGTAGTGCAGAAACTATAAGTGGGAACTATACTTGTGTAGTCTAAGGTTAACCAACAGAGCAATGCTGCTCAGTGTGCAACTTAGTTCCTCCTAAAACAGCAGGGGGCTGGATATGGTTTCAGTGATAACTATTCTAGGGAAATTTTATCTTCAAGGTGTTTACGTCTATACAGGGCACTGTTAACTGCCAATGCACAGACAGCAGCTTCCCACAAATGAGAGGCTTATATACAGGAAAGAGGAACAGGTTTTAAGCCAACTATCCATCAGGAAAGTACACAATAAGCCTTACACCAGCAGTCCAACTCAGATAGGTTTAGATCAGCACATGTCTGCCACAAGAGTGCATAAAAATACAAAATAATGTAAAATGGCTGGTTTACAACCCAAGTGTAAGAAGACCGTACAATCTAGATACAACAGCCCTGAAACTATCTGATACAGGGTATTGAGTAGTTAAAGCAGCAGTAGAACAGTACAGTTCTAGAAAAGTCACAGATATTGTCTGCTGTTACTTCCTGTCCATGATTAATTATTCCATAGTTAAATGGTCATCTATCTGGAAATATGACAGAAAGTCAGCCACAATAAGTGGCCATTATGTGATGCAAGAAGTACAATAATCCTAATACGTATGGACGTGTAAGTGCAAGTATGTAGTACTCAAATTACAGGCTGTGACAAGGATGGTGAAGAAAATGTGAGAATACTACAAAAGAAATGAATCTGCATGTAATAATGCAATTCAAAGATGTGAGCCTGCCTACAGAATCACATGTTACAGTAAATGCTCTCTGCTGTAGCAGATGTAGCACCTGTAAAATATCATAAAATACACTTACTAAGGAGATTGAGGACATGAAGAGAAGAGATGCACTCACTATGGAGGCTGAAACAAGACATGAAAAGATGTACGTTATCATATTGTCAAATTGTAAGAAATATTGCCAAGTGCTATTACATAATTCAACAGTCCACAACCAAAGTATAACAGAAGTAGTTATTGGCAAGGATTATTGCTGGTCCCTGCAAGTAAACTAAGTTGTCCCTGGCAGTGGGCATCAGCATCACTACACCACTCTTCCCCAACACCAACATACCCTTGTTCCTACTGGTATCACTACACCATTTTCCCCTTCAGTACCCCTACACCATGGTCTTCATCAGCATCACTATAACACTTCCCCTGCCAACACCACTATATCCCTATCAAGATCACTATGCCACTTTCCATGTCTGCACCAATATGCAATTTTCCTATTAGAATCACTACGACACTCTCCCCATCAGCAACACTATACCACTCTTCCTGTCAATACTACTATACTATTTCCCTGTTAAGATAAGTACAGAATTCTGCTTGTCAGCACCCCTACACCATCCTCTCCATCTTCATTCAGTGTATACAGGAAACTGGCCTACAAGGGAAGGATACAAGTTAAGCATGAAAGCTACAGTAGCTGCAATTGAGGTAAACTGTTCTTTCTGTAACCTGTGTGGCTTAAACTTCATTTTGTTAATGGTTGCTCTAAAGTGTCCTTAGCGAATGTGGTACAAATCATTTTTGGGTCATGGAGGCACTTTTCTGTGAGCTTGCTTACATTGGACTTTTCACAAGTAATTAATTACTTAATTAATACATTAAACAATTAATTAATTATAGTTGTTTGTTGCGTTGGTTGATTGGTCACCCCCCCATTTCCAGACATGACCCAAATCCAAAACCAGAACAGAAGAAAGCTATATTCACAGTTTCTAATTGTAATGATGGAACAGCATTTACAATACAGAAGATTATGATCAGGTATGTGATCATAACTTATATAGTAAGTGTTTGAGAAATGAATGACAAGAAATCCACCTCAAGAGCAAAGTTTAAAAGGTGAATCTTGGCATCCATGTCGACAACACATAATAAGCTATCAAAAAAGAGATGGTCATAAATCTTTGTAGTGCATAGATATTTATCTTCTCCATGTACTACTAGTTACGCAAAAGAAAAATAAAAAAAATGATGTGCTTTTGTTGGTAAAGCAGTGGAAAATTTGTCGAGGTCCTTATGTATTCCTTGTCTAAGGGAAGCAGTTTGAACCAAAATAGTGGCTGTAATGTAGCAGCCAGCAGGTAGAAATATGAGTTGAAAGAAAGCCATTTCATGTTCTGCTGCTGTTTTACTGGTTGGAGCTATCAGCTTACAGTGATAGATTTGTTCTTAGGAATGCATAGGGCTTGCTTAATTGTTAAGCGCCCTTCCAACCATTGTTAAGGTCAGGTTTCTCACTAGAGTAGCACTGAACTAAGATGTTGTTTAACCGTTATTGAAGCGTAATCCTTCTGCTCCATGCCCTACATATTTAAAACTGGCAGCTTCATTATCAAGTAATTGACATCTTTGATAAATAGCTCATACTGTAACAACTAAGTCCTAGGTCAACAACATTCACATGCTACAGTTAAAACAGAATGAGATATTTACATGTTACTAAGAACATCAACATTTAATTTTTACTATGTAAATACAGCTGTAAGAAGGCTTTCTTTTCCATATATAATGAAACAGTATGAAATGAAGTAAAAAATATGTGCATGGCCATCACACGCATTAGAAGTAAAACTTCTGTAATGTTGTTGTTGTTGTTTGTCTTTCGGCTTTTCCTGGTTAGGGGTCGCCACAGCAGAACTCCGGTCCGCTAATGATTGGCAGTAGATTTCTGCGTGCTGGCTTGCCGGGCCTAACGCGCAACCTTCAACGAAGGAATGCCCATTCACGCATGTCGCCACACAGAAGACGCTCTAACTGAGAATTGAATGGGCAACGTCTAATTGTGAGGCAACAACGCTACCACAGCACCACCACCACAGTTATGTAATGAAGTGCGAAAATATACTTATTTGGAAAACTGTGTGTGTGTGTGTGTGTGTGTGTGTGTGTGTGTGTGTGTGTGTGTGTGTGTGTGTGTGTGTGTGTGCGTGTTCTTAGCTGTCCAGATTTTTGCCTCACAAAATAATGACATACATTTGAGTTTCAGACTTCATATCCTTCAGAAAATGCATAGTAATGCTAAACCTGTTATTCTAGGAACTTTCTAAGTTTAAGAGAAACATTTAGTACTAGTCTCTATTAGGAGGGCTTTACTTACCCCCTATTATTTTAGGCTTTGTCCAGAGTGAGAGGTATGGTGCAGATGTATATAAAGAAATGGATGTTTATGAGATATTGGAACATTAAGGGAGGTGGTAATATTTTAATATATGAGATACTGGAACATTAAAGGAGGTGGTAATATTTAAATGCATGAGATATTGGAACATTAAGGGCGGTGATAATATCTGAATGTATGAGATATTGGAACATTAAAGGAAGTGGCAATATTTGAATGTATGAGATATTGGAACATTAAGGGAGGTGGTAATATTTGAATGTGAGATATTGGAACTTTAAGGGAGGTGGTAATATTTGAATGTATGAGATATTGGAACATTAAATGAGGTGGTAATATATGAATGTTTGAGATATTGGAACTTTAAGGGAGGTGGTAATATTTGAATGTATGAGATATAGGAACATTACGGGAGGTGGTAATATTTGAATGTATGAGATATTGGAACATTAAGGGAGGTGGTAATATCTGAATGTGAGATATTGGAACATTAAGGGAGGTGGTAATATTTGAATGTATGAGGTATTGGAACATTAAGGGAGGTGGTAATATTTCAATGTGAGATATTGTAACATTAAGGGAGGTGGTAATATTTGAACGTATGCGATATTGGAACATTAAGGGAGGTGGTAATATTTGAATGTTTGAGATATTGGAACATTAAAGGAGGTGGTAATATTTGAATGTATGAGATATTGGAACATTAAGGGAGGTGGTAATATTTGAATGTTTGAGATATTGGAACATTAAAGGAGGTGGTAATATTTGAATGTATGAGATATTGGAACATTACGGGAGGTGGTAATATTTGAATGTATGAGATATTGGAACATTACGGGAGGTGGTAATATTTGAATGTATGAGATATTGGAACATTAACGGAGGCGATAATATTTAAATGTATGAGATATAGGAATATTAAGGGAAGTGGTAGCCGCGGTGGTGCAGCGGTTAGCGTTGTCGCCTCACAGCAAGAGGTTCTCCCATTCGATTCTCGGCTGGAGTGCCTTCTGTGTGGAGTTTGCATGCCCTCCCTGCTATCGAGTGATGCTAAAGGCATGCAGGTAGGTGCAAGCGTGAATGGGCGTACCTTCATTGAATGTTGGGCATCGGGCTGGCAGCTCGGCACCGTAAAATCCACTGCCAATCATGAGCGGACCGAATTTCCACTGTGGCGACCCCTAACCGAGAAAAGCCAAAAGACATACATACATACCAGGGAGGTGGTAATATCTGAATGTATGAGATATTGGAACATTAAGGGAGGTGGTAATATTTGAATGTATGAGATATTGGAACATTAAGGGAGGTGGTAATATTTGAATATATGAGATATTGGAACATTATGGGAGGTGCTAATATTTGAATGTGAGATATTGGAACATTAATGGTGGTGATAATATTTGAATGGATGAGACATTGGAACATTAAGGGAGGTGGTAATATTTGAATGTGAGATATTAGAATATTAAGGGAGGTTGTAATATTTGAATGTGAGATATTGGAACATTAAGGGAGGCGGTAATATCTGAAAGTGAGATATTGGAACATTAAGGGAGGTGGTAATATTTGAATGTGAGATATTGGAACATTAAGGAAGGTGGTAATATTTGAATGGGAGATATTAGAACATTTAGGGAGGTGGTAATATTTGCATTTATGAGATATTGGAACATTAAGGAGGTGGTAATATCTGAATGTATGAGATATTGGAACATTAAAGGAGGTGGTAATATTTGAATGTGAGATATTGGAACATTAAGGGAGGTGGTAATATTTGAATGTGAGATATTGGAACATTAAGGGAGCTGGTAATATTTGAATGTGAGCTATTGGAACATTAAGGGAGGTGGTAATATCTGCATGTATGAGATATTGGAACATTAAAGGAGGTGGTAATATTTGAATGTGAGATATTGGAACATTAAGGGAGGTGGTAATATTTGAATGTGAGATATTGGAACATTAATGGAGCTGGTAATATATGAATGTGAGTTATTGGAACATTAAGGGAGGTGGTAATATCTGCATGTATGAGATACTGGAACATTAAAGGAGGTGGTAATATTTGAATGTGAGATATTGGAACATTAAGGGAGGTGGTAATATTTGAATGTGAGATATTGGAACATTAAGGGAGCTGGTAATATTTGAATGTGAGCTATTGGAACATTAAGGGAGGTGGTAATATCTGCATGTATGAGATATTGGAACATTAAAGGAGGTGGTAATATTTGAATGTGAGATATTGGAACATTAAGGGAGGTGGTAATATTTGAATGTGTGATATTGGAACATTAAGGGAGCTGGTAATATTTGAATGTGAGCTATTGGAACATTAAGGGAGGTGGTAATATCTGCATGTATGAGCTATTGGAACATTAAAGGAGGTGGTAATATTTGCATGCCAGACTTCATAATCTTGCAGAGAATTCCATTTAAGTGACTATTGTGCTTTCAGTTGGTTTCTTGCCTTTTAATGTGTAGTGATATTGGCCTTGACATGATGCCATTCTAAGGGTCCAAAAAATGACCGTTGTCTAGGAGAAAAACTTGGGGCTAGGGTGATCTTTTTGTTAATGCTGGTTATAAGTCTCCCCTCTATCAGTTAAAAACCCTTCCCATGGAGAAGCCCAAACATAACATAATATAATCTCAGAAACAAAAGAAAAGTCCAGAACTTTTTGCTGCTCCCAAAATTGATAAAATGAGAAGGGATTTCTTTTTGAAGGTGTCACTAAATGGTTTTGAAAGCAGCATAAATGGAAAAGGTCTATGGCCTAGGGGTTGCAGAGTGCAGACGTGTTAAAAAGTAATGAAATGAGTCGACCTGATAAGCGTCTTGTGAATGTACAGTAGAAGGGAGAAGTCTTGTTCCCCAAATTGTTCCCCGGGGTACAGGAGATAAAGACATGCAGACTAAAATAATGACATTCATTTTTCATGCATTAAATTTTCATTACATTTGCCTTTTTCTGTTATCGGTGCCTATTATGATGCTGCATATTGTTTTGTTCCCAGATTGCAATTGAAAAGACTTGAACACATATGGATCAATTGAATACTCCATTACCTAAACAAATAAACAAATACATTCCAGTAAACTGTTTTACTTAACGCTAATTCTGTTGTCAATTGTGCAAGTGGTCAGTCGATCTACAGCTAATAAACTGAGGTTGTAAACAGTGGGTTATGCAAAGACAATGCAGATAACCTGGCAAGTTTGAGACATCCTCTGGCACATGCAGTCCAGTGGGACTGGTATCAGTACAGTAGTTATAGTTCTCAGGGACAAAGCCAAAAATATTTCTTGGAATAAGTGTTTGAGAGGTATGGACTGTGTGTGTGTGTGTGTGTGTGTGTGTGTGTGTGTGTGTGTGTGTGTGTGTGTGTGTGTGTGTGTGTGTGTGTGTGTGTGTGTGTGTGTGTGTGTGTGTCTGTGTGTGTGTGTGTGTGTGTGTGTGTGTGTGTGTGTGTGTGTGTGCGCACGTATGCGTGTGTGTGCGCGTGTGTGTGCAAGTGTGTGCATGTGCACGTGCGTGTGCATGTATGTGTGTTTCTATGTTAAGAGTGCAACACAGCAAACTTTATTTTTTGTACTTCAAAAAAGGTAAGAGTTACTTGTAGAAGGAAGCTGATGTTGGGTTACAGCACAGCTGTTGTCGAGGTCTTACAAACAAATGAGAGTGAAGCTGTAGATTATTTCTTGACAGGTCCTACTCAATATAGTTTCTGTATAAGCTTTGAATAACAAGGAAATGCCAAGAATAGGACCTGGGCACTTTGCTTGGTTGATATTTGGAATTTGATTGCAACAAACATCCTTACATTCCAATCATGGCCTTTCTGACTGTCTATTAAGTGGACATAAACATTATACTAGATATTTTGGAATTAATTCAGCATTTATTTTTGTGGAATTCAGGTTCATAAACATTGATATCTGTAATAATTCATGAACATAATGGATAGAGTTGCCATATTTAAGTAAAAACATGCCATCAGCATACATAATAATATTTGGCAAGGGCAGTTTGATGACCGTATAGGTTCATGGGTTCACATGTAAGTACTAGGCTAGCTGCCCCTGAAGGCCATTTTAAGCATCATTTATAAACAGACAAAACAGTAGACAGCCTAACAATAAACCCTATGTGCCTACATAACTGACTGTATCAATGTCTGATGCATTTGTGTCTATGTTAACCTGAGAGGTATTGTTACCCAGGTAGTTTTAAACCAATAACACTGCTGACTCCAAAGATGCATTTTTCCATTTTGTTAAATCAAAAGGAGTGAGTCATCATTTGAAGTACTTGGATCATGTCTATAAAATGTCTGCAGTGAGAAGGTCTAATTAACATTGTTATAGAGCTATTCTCTTGCCATGTACAGGGCAGTAAGAGTGCCATATCCTTTATGCAAACCAAATTGTGCAGCACATAACAGACCATATTTGTACAAGTATTCAAACAGTTGGTTATGAATTCACTTTTCAAACATCTTTGCTGATGAGAAAAGGCTGATAATAACTCTACAGTGACTTGTGGAGTTTGAATAGGCCATCTACATTGGGTAAGGGCAATATTATTGCATGTTTGAAGGAGTAAGGGGCAATAAATATAACTTCAGATAAATGTATTTATTTAGCTAGCATGTGTCCTGGACTAGTACACTTATCCCACTAGACCATTTTGCAGGTATAGCTTGGGTGAAGAAATTAAATAAATAAATAAATAAAACAGAAGTAATTCACAAATACTGTGTAATCACAGAGGAGGATTAACAAATATGGATAAGTGTTAGTAGAAACTGGGTTCCTATTATATGATCAAAGATGCATTCCTTCAAATTCGTCTTGATCAAACTTGAAAGCCTGAAACGGCAAAATAGAGAAACGGCATATAAGCGATTTCTTTCCATAAGAAAGAAATCTCTTGGCTGCCTCCATTACTTTACCATTTTTGTCACTGTAGTGCAATCTCAGAGTTGGTATATTTAAGTAGAGGGGGTGTGGGGGCACAGTACCCCACATGGGTGTGTGTGGTGGGTGAAGCACCCCACTTGTTTTAAAGTTTTTTTTTTTTTTTTGGAACAACAATTTTTTCCCTTGGAAATAAGAATCGCTGTTCTAAGTATTCGGGATTGTAAGCTTTCACTTACATGAGGTCGATAAATCAGCCTTCGCTTTTTTAAGCATTTGCTGATTTAATATAGACCCTAGAAACTATGGGAGGTAAGCAGTAGTTGAGAACAGAAGATGAAGTAGAGGTAAAGTAGGTAAGGGAGGAGTTGGGTAATGTTTCCAGTGGAAAAGCACTTGCAGCCAGATTTTTGATGGAGGTGTCTTTTGAGTTGTGATCTAAAAGTAGGGAAAGTCACGATATCCTTTAGTTGCGGGGAGAGGGATTGCCTGTGTTTTTGTGCAAGAATGGAAATGGAGAGGTTGATAGAGTGCAGTTTGGTTTTCAGGGGTCTGGAGTGAGAGATGGAGTTCATTAGAAGATGTTGTGGAGGTTGAGGGGATGATTTTATTATGGAGTTTGACAGCAAGAAGCATGAAGGCACCTGGTAGAAGCCATTAGAAAACACCCTAGGAAGACTTCAAATTTGCAGGTGATTCATGATTGGTGCAGTGGTGTTTCTAAAGGAGAAGATGAAAGTGAATCATCAGATGTTGTTTTCAATGCATGGTAAGTTATTTTTAACATGCTGTGTCTATGATGGTGAACCCATATCCAAGTTGAGCAAGGATGACTCCTTTGCTATTGCAGCTCAAGTGAGTCTGTAAAGAAAGAGATATATTTTCCAGAACCAGAATAAAATATCTTTCCATTTGTGTTTTCAATGTGCCATAAAATTAACCATTTAAAGGACATTGTTGTTTCTATTGAGGAACCGTTGAGATCTGCAATGTTGAGATTTTTAGATTTCTTTTCAGCTTTTGTGAGGTTCCAAGTATCATACCTTTTGTCTTGGAGGGGTTTAAGAGCGGCTTATGATTTAGCCAAGAATTAAGAGAGTGGAGGTCAGAATTAAGCAGAGTTTAAATAGCTAAATGTAAGGGTTGGATAGAAGCTAAACATAACATTAACTAACACTGATGTACACAAGGTAGTTTCCTTAAATGAAGTCAACTCAGCATACAAAATTCTTTACATTGTTATTGTAACATCAAATCACCAGACATCCACATCTATGCAAAAGTAGATATACCACATTATGCCCATTATATTTGGTATCCTCAAAATGTACAAAAACATACACAACCCACCTATGAGATCTACTGTGGATGCAAGATGGACAAAATTGTAGCCTTTGGATATTTTTATTGATCAGAAGCTTAAACATTTTTGTGACAAATATCTCAATTTGCTCAAAGCTCATGACACTTTCTTAGTAGCATCACCCAAGATTTATTCCAGGAAAACCTATAGCTGGTTACAGTTCATGTGATTGGCCTATTTATGGTCAGCTGACAAGAGCTTAGTTTACATTACTTCCCTCCCCTGCAGATCCCCGAGAATACAAGGGAGACAACTGTACCAACAGGACAAAAGGTTGGTTACACACGATCAATTTCAGGGCCTGTACAGGCTACAGGGGAGACACAGAGAAAAGAGAGGGGAAGAAAGTATGATTTTTGACTCTCAGTTTTAGTGGATATCCTTCACTAATTATTGAGAGGAATGGTTTTAGAATTTTTAATTTTCTTGCCTTACCAGTTACCAAAAATTTGGTTGATATTTTCCAAAAAAGTTGTACTTTTGTACCATCTAGGAAGTGTGATGTCATTGCTAACATTTTAGAATTAAAGTTATTTTCTAGAACACATAATTTGACTTTTACGAAAGTGAAAGGAACAGCACTAACTTAGGAATTTACAGATGATATACTTTGAACCAGACTTTAGTAATCTCTATTTCTCTATTTCCCTTTTTGACTGGCTTTGTGAACATGATCTTAGAATATTGGATCAGGCAGGTATGAACTGTAATAAGGAAATTTCACATTTTAACTGGAGCACAGAATGTTTTATTGAAACAATTATCTCAGGATCATTCCATCCCGATTATGAAACCAGATAAATGTGGGGAAGTTGTAATTATGTCCACTACTGATTATATTGGCAAGATGTATAAATATTTGCATGATCACAATTTTTTCAATCAACATCCACAAATGAAGTTAAGATACATAGTACAAAATAGGCAGATTATGATTGGATTTTTGTTTGGATTATAATTTAACTGAATCTGAAATTAGTTATTTAGAAGTTAAAAATGCATTGTTTAGCAGTTTTTGGAATAACTAAAACCCACAAAAATGAAATTGATCCACCTCTACGCCCTATAGAAGCAACTAGGGGCTTTAAAACTGAACCACTGTTTTAATTTGTTGACCTAAAACTTAAGTCATTTTGTTGCTGATAAGTACTATGTTTGAAAAGATTCTTGACATTGCTTAAGGTAATTTTTGTAACTATTGATGTCGGGGATTTGTGTTGGTGATCCCCCATATGTTGGGGCTTGATTGGTTTTGTGAAATTTTGGTCACAAGAACAACTTTTGCTCAAAAAGAATCAGTCTCAATGTGGATTGTATGGATTTAGTGTTAACATCAAATTTTGAAGGTGAATATTTTAAACAAACTAGGGATGCTACAATGGGGGGTGGCTTCTGTTCCAGTTTTTGCTAATATTGCTTTTTGTTTTGTGGTGTTGTGAGCAATTATATGTTATTAATTCATCTTTTTTGGAGCCATATTTCTTCATGTCTTTATTTATTTTCATGTCTTTATTTATTTATTTTATTTATTTATTTTATATTTGTGGACTGGGAAAGTCCACTGGACACAGGTCCTTTTTCAGTGGAGGGCCGTGGAGAAAAGTTCCATGCTAAAGTACTAGTACAATAATATAAAGTAGATACAAATTAAGTTGCAGTTAACATAGACAATACTATTACAAGAATGAAATAAATTGTGTACTACAGTGATGTCATGTAGTAGATGCATATATACTGAGCAATTACAGTTTGAGCTAAGTATGATTTGACAATGTTCAGTAAACACTATAGAGTTGCAGAAGGTGTGAACGAGAGAAACAGTTGGTTAGGGGGTATATAGGATGAAGCTGGTAAGGTTATAGTGAAAACAGATCAGAGGTTAGAGGGGTCATTCCAGTACTGCAGAATATTTAGTATTGCAGAAGGAGGTGAGTCCAAGTTTGAGAAGATTGGGGATAGTCATTTGGTAGGTTGGTTGATGCAGGGGTTTAGTTAGCTTTACAATTGTAGGACAGGTTAACCAGGGATGGCATAGGAGCATAGCCATGTCTTAGGTTCCTGAATGACATTTTGTTTTGTTTTTTTTGGAGAAGTAATCAAATATTGCTTAAAGAATTTTTATTTTATTTAATTCAAACTGAGGATTTCTTGCACTTTACTCACCATTTTGATTATTCTAAGATCAACTATCTTGATATTACTATTGGAAAAGATGATATGCATTCTAGATGTAGTTGTAATGTGTTAAGCAAACCTACCTTTTCCAATATTTTTTGCACATTCTAAATGTACTTCTAATGTGTTCAGGGAACCTACCTTTTTCAAAAGTTATTTTTACATTTTTTTGTCCTCAGCTAATATAGCAAAAGAAAAAAATGTAGTTAAATGTCAGTTTCTAAGGCTTTTGAGAGTGTTTTTAGGCAATTAAGTTTTTTTTAAGTCAATATACTTTCTAATTTTTTATTTTTTATTTTTTTATCAAGGGGGTTATTCCAAAGAATTTATTTCTAAAATTAGAGAGATGGTAGTGCTGTAATGTGATTAGTTGTACCCACCTATTTTGTGATGTACCAATTTAATGGTCCTGCTAAGAAAATGAGGTGACCCATAAAAACTTTGAACAGGCCATGATTATTTCTTATGGGAACAGAGTAATAAAGTTAAGAAACATATTACTAAGAATTGGAGAATAGCCTTTGAAGTATTTGGTATTTGTAATAAATTGGGTATAGCCCCTAAATTTGTGTTTAGAAAGGGTAGAAATACTAAGCATATTATTACAGTACATGGCAAAATAGTACTGAATATGGTATGATTAAATGCGGTTTTGTTGTCAATGTAGATTCATCTGTGATGCAATGAACATTAATACAACCTCCTTTCCTAGAAATATTCGAAATAATTGTAAACATAATTGTAATACTAAATGAGTGGAATATGTAGCCCTATGTTTGTTTTATTTAGATTTTTTTATGTAGGTAAGACCGAACATCAGCTTAGGGCACATATTTATGAACATGTATATGCTATTAAAAATCTGATGATACTAATGTTTTGCTAGACACCCTAAAGTATGTATTGGTTTTAAGAAATTTTTATTTTGTGTATTAGAAATGGTCCCACAATGTAGTAGATGAGGTGACTGGCTGGCAAGGTTGAAAGCCAGGCAGTTATACTGGCAGATTAAACTTTATCCTGCTGAGCGTCCAGGGATTAATGACAAAAAGTGTCACTTAATAGGGTATTAACTTTAAGGGCAAGTCATTTATAACATATGTATATATATTTTAAATATATCTTTTAACAAAATTAACTTAAGAATTTCATTAGTTATTCTGTTTTTCTGGTATTAATGGTTGTTTTATAATAACATTGATTGTATAATTTTTTTTCTTTTATCGGTAGGTTGTTTTATTGGGTCTATGTTTGTTTACTGAATTATAAAAACCTCAAACTGCAAAACAATGAATGCAAAACAGTGAAGTGGAAAAGCAGCAAACACCAACAACTTCGAAAATAAATTCAGCGAATGGCCTTAGTCAGCTAACAACCAGGAAGTAACACAATGCATAAGGTAAGTGAAGGGAAACCTACTAAATTTGCCCTATTCCCCACTGTGATGTGATCTTGAAGTAGGTATATATAATTATGGGGCATGGGAGGGGGTGAGGGGAGCAGGCCCCCACTTTGGTTTGTTGTATATGCAATGTTGGCCGACTATGGCATCAGCACTTATCTCCTACTGACACATCTAGGCATCAAATATTGTTTCAAAATATATCCATCAATAATTCCAGAATCATGCCATGTACAAGGTTTTAAAAGATTTCATCTTAAAACTTACACAATGGCAAACTCAACTGCATTAATATTTGACCTCTGTCTAGTGCTATAAATAGATATTAAATGTTGTTTTTATGATATTAATTTATATATATATAATTTTCAATTTTTTTCTAAGTATCTCAACAACCAAATAACACAGGCAGAACTCCTTAGTCTCATAAGGAAGCACTCAGCTAGATGAATAAAATGCTGCTGACAGTATGTGTGTAACTTGAGTGGTTGCTGAGATATTGTTAGTTGTTTTCAACATATTACAAATGTAATAGTTACTGCGTTTACTGTGGCTTATAAAATTCGATTTAAGACCTAGAACCTACAGAATATTACCACTATAAAAACAGTTTGTGCTAAAGGGTTTGCCATTTATACTTCTTTCATAACCCCTATGATTCCAGAAATATGAACATTTGATTGAAATGCGAGGACATAATTTGAATCTGTGAAAAAGCTTAGGCTTCGCCCATTGGAGGTTACAGTGCAAACTTCCTGAGCTCCTTTGGAGTGAATGAGTTAAGCAAAGGGCACATTAACTGGATCTTATTGATGGGCTTTACTCTCAAATTATGGCAAACAGGGAAAACAGAAAATACTTCCCTTTACATCAAATGGAACCCAGTACTTTAAACAAATTTTGTAAGAAACCTAACAAGTTTACCAAAGCCATGACATAGCATTAACAGGTACATTATCAGACACACTATTGCAAGAAACCTGAACACTGTTTTCTTATGCTGAAGCACTTTTAAGGTCCTTTGCTAGCAAACCAAATTTTGTTTACAAATGGAGCTAAATCTTAAGGGCTTATTTTAGGCAAAAAAGCCCCTTTAAGTAACAGACGTAAACATGGAACTTACAAGTGTTTGTTTTGTTCATATATTTTTGAAGGGGACACCATGACATTTAGTGAGCACCTCCATATTAGATCAGTTGACTACTACAACTGTGGGACAAGTGGGTGCTATACATAGCTCTTTGTAACTGTGGAAGTCATCCCACATGGTTGAACTGAAAGGTCCCTGAGGGAAGGGATCTATGAGCATGCGTGTGATATAAATGAATAACAATTTAAAAAGTACTCAGAGTAACACAAAAGTCTTTGCACCAGTTTTGACTAATTTGTCTTTTGTAGCTTGAAAAATTGGAGAAAAATCAAATGGGTGTTTTATGGAAAAAAAACTTGAAATATAAGGAACTGCACTGAAAACTGAGATTAGCAGCAGACACTATCCCAGGAGTTAATGACAAAATGGCACTAATTTCTGTTCTAAAATTAAGGACAGTAAAACTTTGTTTTAAATATTTTAATTAGTTTTTACTGCCTTTAATACTGTTGCATTTTGATACTTGTACCTTTAACCTTTATTGCTTTTTTATGTCACTTTAAATGTACTAACGTGTATTAGTTGTTATGGTAATTCTCAGCTGACCTTCTTTCTGTTTGATTATGTGATTTGATAACAACATTACACAAGGACTGACTAACTTGGTGAATTTTAGTTCTGAATAAGTATGATTATAAAATAAGTGCTCAAATTGTTAATAAATGTGGAGTTCTTGGAGTTTAGGAGTTTGATTTTGATCATTTTGCCAGTTCCTTCTGGTTTGGGTCTAGTCAAATGATAACCATGGTGTCAGCATAAAGAGTGACAGGAGGGTTAGGGAAGTCAAAGACTAGAGTGACAACAACAATGGGACAAGAATGTAGTGCTGGGGCATGCATTTGGTAATAAATTTCAAGGGTGATATGAATGAGTTGATTTTCACTCTGAAATACCTATTTGTTGAGAAATCTTGGAATTTTAATTTCTTGGAGGGAGTGAAGGGGGAAGAGGTAGTCAATAAGATCAAAAGCTTTGGTTGGTGAATAGTACTCTGGAAGGTTTCCTTTTTCCATGTTGAGGACAATTTCATCTTTAAGTGATCACAGTGCTGCCATTCTACTCCTCCCAGCCATGATTCCATGCTGTTTTGGAGTGAGAAGATGGCACTGTTGGATGTAAGTAGACAGGTGATTGTAGATAAGTTTTTCAACTATTTCCCAAATGTAGGGAGGATGGAGATAAGGCAGAAGTATGAAGCATTCCCTGGCTGAGGCGTTTTGGGAAGGGATTTGACAAGAGCAGTTTTTCACATGTCTGGTATTATGTTTTGAGTTAAGATAAGGTTATAAATATAGAGGAAAGGTATGGTAAGAAAGTATTTGCAGACTGCGATGAACCAGTGGAGTAGGTTGTCTGCATCAGAGGGTGTATCCAAGGGTATGTTTTCTAGTTGGGCCCCAAGGTGTGTCAGTGATTTTCTTAAAATTGAAAGGGGAGTAAAAGGTGGGGGGTTATGTGAGTTTGGGGGGAGGTAGAGGTTGCAATACTAGGGAGGTGGTTGAATTTCTTGAGTAAGTCAAAGGTTAAGAGTCAGCCTTGAGAGGTCTGAATGGTGATGGGGAGGAGTTAGGATCTGTGGATTTCTAGCCTGTGAGAAGATTTACTTCCTTGCAGAAGTGTTTGGGTTTGCCTATCAGACCAAGTTGTTAGTCTTTGAAACAGTTGGTTTTGTGCCTAAGTATGGATTGCTTAGATATGTTGGGGAGAGAGGTAACAGGTGTATGATCTTCTCATGAGGGGTTTTGTCTCCATGAAGACCATGCATTGTCTATAAGTCTGAGTAGAGATTTCAACAATTTGTACTGAAGTTGAAGGGTGGGTATGTGTTAGAGCTGTGGCAGCAGGGATGACGTTCTTTAAGTGGCTAAGGGTACACCAGTTGATGGTTGATGGTTGTTTTTTGACATTTTTAGAATTGGTGGAAGATCTGGTTCTGAAGGCTACTAGTTTGGGGAGCAGTTTTGGTGAATGGGTTTTGTATTACTGGAGAAGTAAATTGTATAAAATAGAAGCTGAAGCTTAACATATTTTATATAGATTTTTTTCCTTAGCTTTTTTCAAAAGATTGTGCACTTCACTGACAGATTTATTTAAATATAGAAAGTATGGCTTATATCTGGTAAAAAGTATATACTTTGGGGTGGCTCTGCTGCAGTAACTGCTTATGGCTTATCAATGATAAATACATTTGAATTGAGATCATTACTAATGAAGTTGTTAGATAAGTTTTATATTCCTTAAGTTGGTTTTAAGGAAGAAGAGTTAAATGCTGCTGGTGAAAGGTAATGCTGTTTGTTATTTTTAAGGTTTCCAGATCTATAAGGTGAATATGCTAATGCTTCTTATTAATTCTTTAATTAAAGTTATACTTGCCTTTAAAGCATTGGTATCTATTCTACATCATTCCTGAGTTCTGCTTTGGCCTTCTTTCTGATTCTTCTAAGGGTTATTCTTCTGTCTCATCAATCCTTTAGTTCTCTAATTGTCCAAAAGTAGACTTGTGTCATATGCTTTCTATTAGTGGAAAACCTTATTCTGAATTTCATATTATTAGGTGGTGAAATATGATAAAGCTATGATGGGATGTGTTTGCACATAAAGAGGAAACCAATCTACAGATTTTAATAAATTATGCAGGCTTTATTATTTGGAACTGGTCTGCCAGCTACCAGGTCTAAGGCTGTTTATGAAGGACTGAGATGATATAACTGGGTGACGGGCAATCAAAGAGTGGTTATTGTAGAAACAGTGAGGCCATAGTGTAGAATATTGGAAATGCTAAGGTCTAAAACAGAGGTATTGCCTAATTTTGAGATTGGTACTGCAAAGTATTTGACTAACTGTTCCAAGTCATTTAGATTTAGGTATCTCTGTATTTGCCCTGATCCAGAAATCCATGGGTTGAGGTTAAAGTTTCTTAACAATATATGGGTGTTGTCAAATCCAGTTGTAAACACCTTTTTTTAAACTTATTTGAACTGAGTTAATGAAAATGGTGAAGGTGTGTATATGTATTTGCAGATATATCCACCTATCTATCTACCTATCTATCTATCTGTCTATCTATCTATCTATCTATCTATCCATCCATCCATCCATCCATCCATCCATCCATCCATCTATCTATCTATCTATCTATCTATCTATCTATCTATCTATCAGTGTGTAAGTATTCTAGGTTGTTCATAGTGTCTGTTTTGTTGACAGCTGCTTAGTTGACTGCATTTAGTCAACTAAATAGCTGGTGCACAGTTGTGTGAGATTGCACAGTTCTTAGGGTGGGGGAATATGCTTTTTCTCCAATTTTGTACTTTAACAGAGATAGTATATATAATTAGCATGATGTGTGAGGCACAGCCCCCACAGAAAAGGGCTGCAGGGGGGATTGTTAAAATTTACATGTGCCAAGGATATTTCTCAGTGCATGCATACCAATCTGCCAGTGTTGGTGTTTTTTAACATTAGGTGGTTGATACTTTTACAGTCAACTTTGCATTCTTAAGATTTCAGGTACACCTACATAGACAGATATAGATATATAGATAGGGGTCTACTTCAAAATATTGAAATCTCATAATGTTGAACTTCAAAACACAAAACACTGACTTGCCCCCTGCAGAAACGTAGTAAAAAGTGTGTTTGTTAGTTTGATGTTGTTATAGGTGGAGGGGATGTTATTTACATATGTGTTGTAGTCTTCAATCTTATAATGCAATGTTTCAGTGTTCTGAGGTTTTGTTGTTTTGGGTTTTCAGTGTTTTGAGTTTTCAATATTATGGTCTCAATGTTTTGAATTTTAAGTTTATGAGATTTCAATGTTTTGAAGAAGACCCATAGATGGATAGATATCATACAGAAAACATCCATATAATTGAACATTTGCAATGTCAAACATTGTTTACAGTGGCAGAAGTGATCGAAACTCATTTCATCACTTCCATTAGTGTTAAATTCATTGAAGATTGCTAACAGAAGGGATCAGGGAATTTGCCCTTTACCCAATGTATAGTGATCTTGGAGATAGTACATATAATTAGCAGAGAGGGTGGGGTGAACTTTTGTGTTTTTTATTGTTTGATATTATGTGTTTCGATCCTTTTGGATGAATGTTTTTGTAGCTGATGTTATACTTCAATATTTCAAAGTATATTCATATATGCAAACATATATGCTTTGTTAAATTGTCAAAAAGGTTTTTGTTTAATCTTTTACATCAAGTTTTTTTTTTTTTTGGTTAAAAGGCTAGTGATGTGGTTAGAACATCAACATGTAGAAGGATGTGTGATGTTTGTATGCATGTTTTTTTTTTCTTTCTAATGTCAAAACTTTCAGCTATATTCAAAGTTTTGGCATCAAGGTTAGGAGTGTATGAAAAGTGTTTGCAAGTTAGAGTTAGGGTAATGGTTATGAAATGTTGGGACCTGCTAGAGTAAGTCCTGCAACATAGAGACTGAATGGCCGAAAAAAACAGACTTACATATATCAAGTCCAAGATGCTCATTTCTCAGCATATTCTCTTTTCTCTAAGGTATGGTGATCTTAAAGTTCCTATATTTAAGTTCAGCATTATAGGAGTCTTTTCCCCCCTGCAAAAAAAAAAAAAGTTTAAAGGAGAAGCTCCATGTTCGAGATTTGCTCTTCCTCTGAGTATTCTTTTTTTTTTTTCAGTCTGTTGGCATTTGACAATGCAAGTGTTGACATTTCAATAGGGAGCCATTAGGAAAAGGACCAGATTTAGTATGGTGGGTGTGTGCTGTTGGTTGTGGAGTGTCTGGGAAGAGAAGGTGAGTCTGGGAATGTTTTGGGGATAGGGTTAGAGTAAAGGCTAAGTTAGAGGTTAGACAATGTTATGCTTGTGTGGTTTTGTTTGTCATGTGTGCTTGAGTGTCTTGTGCAGGGATAATGCTAGAGAAAAGGTTTTTCATACAGTAATGTCTAGGATCACGCCCCCTCCTCCACCTTTACTCATGCGTACCAACCCTAATTCTAAGACTGCTATCGCTGCTAACCCCAACCCTGCACATTGTGTTACAAAAAACCCTTTCCCCAACAGTATGATAAAAGAATGACTGGAGGTTCTGTTAGGATTTAAGATTTTTTCTTTTGTGTTTTTTATTGATTGGAAAAAGAAAGTGATTGTTTTCTCCTTTTTGAAGTTTTGTGCTGTTGATGTTTGATGATTTCAATATTTAATTTGCCCGTGCTTTGTGCATTGATATTACAAAAGACCAATATTGGTTTATATATCTTTATACACACACGTACATACACACACACACACACACACACACACACACACACACACACACACACACACACACACACACACTACCCCCACCACCAAAGTATAGTAGTAATTTAGCTTTTATCCAGTTTGTTATTCTTAAAGGGTTTGCTACAGTAATAATTTCAATTTCCTTTGAGATATTTTTCCTGATCATCAGTAATACTCTGCCACCTGTTCTACATCCTGGCCCGTTATGCCTATATAAGGATAACACTTGTTGGATGAGACTAGAGGAGCAGGAAAACTTTTAAGCTGAGATTCAGCAACTGCTAAGATGTCTAGTTAATTAGACAGTAGTCAGGCTTCAAGAAGGGCTTTTTTATTTTGTTAATATGATATTTTTAAATTTCATTTTTAAGTTTCTAGCTTGATTCCTGTCAGTAGAGGCAATATAGTTTGTATGTTGTCAGCTACCACCTACTGTTTGGATCCATCCATCCATCCATCCACATTTCCTTTTTCCCCATTTTTAGAAAAAGTATACAGTCAATGATTTAACTGAATGTCAGCCAATAATATTTTTATGGAAAAGAGCTATTTTGAATGTGTTTACAAGACATTAAAAATGGTGTAGGAATATAACTTAAAAATGGAACTGTTTGTGGGAGATTACTAGTTCTGAATTTTGTTTGGTGTATGTAAACAGTCTTCTGTGTTTAACAGAAGAAGCAACACATCTGTGATGTAAAGCCAGTATATACGAGTATAAAAGGTAGCAAAAAAATGAAGTGCTGTGTTAGTAGTGGAAATGATGCAGGCAATGCCCAAAGTAATCGAATATAACCATAACTGAATTGGTTTAGTTAATTGCTGCTGCTTTAATAGATAGTGATTGGAGGGTAAAGAAGCAAATGGCGCTACAAGGGTAAATGAGCAAATGAGGTAGCGATAGTTAGGAAACCAGGGGAAGAGTATGACCGAATGTAGCAATAACTGCCACCTAATGCTTGGAGTGTAAAACTGCAACAGGAAGGTGAAGAATGGTAGAGAGGAAATGCCATCTAAAGGTTGTAGAAGAAATAGTAGAAACTGTGACTCTGCTAGCCATCATGCAGGTCTCGCAAAGAATAAGTACAATTACAGGGAATCAAATCAACACTGGATGGAGAATGGTAGGCAAGGATATCAGCCAGCACTTATCAAGTAGAAGCAAATTTAAAGGGAGTAGCAGTAATGCAGGAGGGAGAAAGATAGAGGAGGTGATGCGAGCTGCTGCTTAGCACTTGTAGAGAATAGGTTAATTTAGACTGGGATGGCCTGAGGGTAGAACTAGTTGCCACCTAGTGCTTGTTGAGAAGAAGCAAATTTAGAGGGGATAGAAGTAGTGCAGGATGGGTAAAGAAGAAACACTAGCTGCCATTTTGCATATATAAAGAAGAAGCAAACTTAGAAAGAGAAAACTGAGGGTAGTTCTAGCTGAAATGGTGTTAGAAAAGTAGAAGTGTGACAGAATGATGACGATGTGTAATGAATGGAACTGTGGATGCCATAGCGACCACCTACCTACTCTTGGGAGAATAGTTTTGAGACTCGAAGTGGTAGGACAAAGACAGAGTACATAAAGAACAGGAGTGAGTTGTTTTAAGGCTATTAGAAGAACTATAAAGTAATGAACTTGGTGCCATAAACTGCTTGAAGGGACATGTAAAATAGAAAGTAGATGGAAGAGAGATACTTGTTTTGTCTATTACAAAATAAAAAGTAGGATAAAAGAAGGAGAGGAAGGAAGTAACAATGCTGTCTTATTTGCCACATAGTGATTGCAGATTAAAGGTTGTATAATAGGACAAAGTAGAAAGATGGTAGAGCTAGCCAACAACCAGTGTCAGTGATGAAGATGCTGAAAAAGGAGTATCAGTTAAATATTAATGTTAAAGAAGCATGCAGCAGAGTAAGTTTTAATTGTTTAAATTAACGTATGGCATCTGCTAAAGGGCTTATATCAGTTAGTCATATGTAAAGGAAAAAGTTTTCATTACATTTAAAAGAAGTTATAAAGGCACATAGCAAAATACTTATTATATATGTTGTGGCATGAATTAATTGTTAAAGGACAAAGTTGAGATGCAGTAATTAGGAATCAATTATGAAATATAAAATAATGATTAACTTAGTTATTTCATGTAGCAGTAAGAAAGAATTAATGGAACGTGGATGTAGATATTTAATGCAATCAAGGGATTTAAATGACAATTGTAAATGGAATATTAATATGAAAGCCTTTTTCCTTCTGTTAACTTGATTGACCCTGGCCTAAGGGGTATGGTTAGGATATGTTACTTCATTGACTGTGGCCATTAGGGAACAAGTTTATGATAAAAGGCTTGGACTGAAGAAATATAACAGCTGCTAATGATAGGGATGGGTTGAAGTGGATTAGAGTAGAGGACCAGTGAGCCATAATGGAGTGGTTATACCTATGAAAAAATAATTAGCTGCTCTAGATCAGTGGTAGTCAAATTGCTATTTTCATACTATATGATATTTACTTACAATACCTGTAGAACAAAGAAGTGAGACAAAGATGTTATAGAATTACAATTTCCATGGTACAGTTTATATGAGAGACTGCAACTCCTCTCCAGGTATAACAATGCCAATTTACATCAATATGTCTTTTGGTGTAATGGAAGGAAGGGGGTTCATTCCAGAAAATTCCCTGAAACACCAAATCCACTTGAGGGGAGAGGTCTGTCAGATTCATAGTACACTGAATAGGGAGTGAAGCCTGTGAAAAGTGCAGAGAGTATTTTGGATTGCTTATAAATGCAGTACATACTAAGTGTTTAGTGGGTGTCTGGTAATGCAATTCTTTCTGTTACTGCATTAATATTAAAATAACAAAATCATCAGCAGTGTAGCCTTCCAAAATGTATAATGTATTAAATAACCGCAGTGAATCTAGAACTATCAGCAAGCATTTAATAAGGAGATGCCAGGCCACAAAAACACAATAAGCAGCAGCAGCAGTAGCTAGTGTTTACCTGTAAAGCAATGCCAACAACACTATCCTTGTGAAAAAAGAAAACGACATTTTAGGTTCATAGTTGACTGCTAAGCTAATGACCCCACAGGAGGGGGGTCTTTTTAAGGCTAGCCATTCTTGCCACTGGGAGAATCAATCCCTGCACTTTGTGCTTGTGAGGTAACCATCTTAACCATTATGCCAGCCCTCAACCCCTTCCATCCAATAAAGTATCTGTTGACTGGAATCAAACCCAATATTAGCTGCCTTCTTCTTTAAGCTCACTTCACCTTGTGTTAAAGGGAAAGTTGAAATAACTTAACTGTTATTTAAATATATAAATATATCTATATTATATATATATATATATATATATATATATATATATATATATATATATATATCTGTGTATGTGTGTGTGTGTGTGTGTGTGTGTGTGTCTGTGTGTATCATAGGAGAGTAATAGACTAGCTGCCCTTGTGGTCCCTTTTAAGCCTAGCCAGTTTACCTTGGTGAGAATTAAACCCTGTACCTCTTATCAGTGAGGTACACACCTTAATCAGTATGCCAACCCCTTTCAATATGATACATCACAATGAAATTAAACAGTACTTTTCCATTAAACATCTACCACTTTGCGCTGCTGTTTTGCTGCTATTTCGTCGGCACTTTGGATTGTCTTCTTTCCTACACCACTGACGAAGATGACATAAAAACAAATACACAAAGAAGGCTATCCAAACTGCCAACAAAATACCATTAAACCCCTACCACTTCGTGCTGCTGTGTTTTGGCAGTATTTCATCGGCAGTTTGGATCGCCTTCTTTCCTACAACACTGATGATGATGACATTAAAAGAAATACACAAAGAAGGTATTAATCTTCACACATCATAGCCTTCGTAAAATTCATTGTAATACAAAACCTGCTATGCTAGCAACTTTCTAAGTCTTTAACTGCAATATTTAAAATGCACATCTGTACTTCTACACCTTTGTCCCTCATTACTTATATATTTTTTTCCAATTTTGTTCAGCTAACAGCTTGCGATATATGCAACCACTACGTCAGTATGTCATTTCTGATCATCCCTGACAAGTTGCACAGCTTATTTCAGACATTTGACCCTGAGTTGGAGAATTAGGCATATTGCTGACAACTCCCTTAATATATACCTCTCAGCTGTCCAGATTTTTCAAAGAATGTCATTTCTGCCTCATGTTCTTGGTGGTTTCCTCATAACATGTGTAGTCTCCTTCCAAATCAGTGAAGATTAAAGTCACAAAATAATGAAAAATGTTTGAGTTTCAGACTAAACATCATTCAGAAAAAAAGCATGTTAACACCAAACAGCTGTTCTTGCAACTTTCCAAGTTTATGGGAGCACTGTTTAAAATCTGGCCCTATTTTGGGGCTTTGCTCTTCCATTACTTTCGGATTTGTCTAAATCTCTTGCGGTAAGAGGTTAAGACATAACTGTTAATCATTTTCAACATATTTCCACATCTCAGGAGTTAGTCTGTAATAAAGTCTGAAATATTTTTTAATTGTTCAGCCTAAACCTACCGAAATTATTTGTACTATAAGCGAGTTGGTAGGAAAGAAGGCAATCCAAAGTGCCGACGGAATAGCGGCAAAACACAGCAGCACGAGCTGGTAGGGGTTTAACGGAAAAGTACCAATTAAACATTAAATATTTATAGTGTGTATGAAGAACATCCAAGAGTACAACCCCAGGGAACTAGTAACAAGGTAGAAGACAGTTATGTTGTGATGCAATAATGGTTAAAGACTACAAAGTCCATGCTACTACCCACAGATTGACTGTGACTGCATGTACCCCATCTAACTTACACTGAACAGAGTTGCACAATTGGCTAAAACATAGAAAGAATATTCCTAATGCCTGTATAAGCTCACAGAATAAATTTAACATCAGAAAGTTCTTGCTAATGGCCACAGATTTACTGATATAGTGTAGATCCTGTTTAAATTGCATTGTAGAAAGTGCAATTCCCTGCAAGTAAACATCTATGGGATTGATTGAGCCTACCAAATCCAAATCTGAGATAAACGTAGCCTCTCAAGCTAAGGACAACCACAAGGTATTCTTCAGCTATGTAGGAAAACTCAAAGCAGTACACAAGAGTGTGCCAGACTAACGTAAATGGAGCTACCTATACTAAGTCAGAAGATATGGAAAATCAACTAGCCAATAAATTCCGCTCCAGTTTAACCCACTTTCCCCAGATACCTCTCGAGGAATAACCCCAATCCCAGCTACCTTAGCTATCACTAGTGAAGAGGTGATAAATGCACTGCCCAAAGCCAAAAACACTGCATCAATGAGACCTGATACCATGCCATAATCCCTCCTGAATAGTATGAAGCATATCCTTGTTGGCCCACTAGACGCGCTATTAAGGTGTGGCCTTTAAATTGATTTCATGCCAAGTGAATGGAGGACTACAACTGTTATACCTCTGTACAACGGAGAGCCATCTACAGACCTGGGAAACTATTGACCCATAAGTTTGATTAGTCTTATGTGTAGAACCATGGAAAGAATCATCATAGCCATGATAAACAACAACATTGGACACCTTCAGACATTGGTTTTATAAACATCAGATCATACCTACTCAAACTGGTGTATTTCTTTGAAAAAGTTACCAAAGCAATGGACAAGGGAAAAATGGTGCATACTGCCTACCTTGACCTGGCCAAACCATTCAACATAATACCTCACTCAGGCAAAGAAAACAAGCTCATGAAACTAGAATGAACCCCCTTACATGGCAAACTGATAGATAGATGGCTCACAGAAAGAAAACTAGAAGTCATGAAAGGTGAGTTTAACTCCACCAAAAGGCCATTAACTAGTGGAGTCCCCCTGGGCTCTGTGCTGGGCCCAATCCTTTTTGGCATCTACTTACCTGAAGTCAAGGTCAACATCAATGGTCTCTGGCTGACCAAGTTTATGGGTAATTGCAAACTAGGTCCAGCCACAGAATCTCTCAGAGACACAAACATCCTTCAAGAAGTCCTGGCATAGACTAATAAGTATTGAGAGAGAGAGTCGTGTCTAAACCTCAGTAACAAAAATGCATCATAGTATCTGTCTTTAGGGAGAATGAACAGCCCTGCAAGTTACTGCATTGATAATGCACACCTAAGAGTTGACTCTGTGGTAAGGGATTTGGGAATACATGCAGATAGTGACTTGACCTTTGACCATCATGTGTCTACTGTAGTATGGAAATCATTCTGTGTTGTGCATCTTATAAACAAGGGTATGTCATCTAGGTCCAAAGATGTCACTGTTCCATTGTACTTAGCTCTCATCAGACCAGTCAGTGAGTGCAATGTACCCTTCAGTATGTACTTGACCACATATATGCAACAGTTGGAGTGGCCTCAGAGGCTCCTCACAAAAAATAAAACAAACAAAAATACATGGTGTAGAAAACATGTCCTACACAGACCACCTCAATGCACTATCCTTGTACTGAGTCTGCCACAGACTGCTGAGGGGGGCAATCTAGGCCTGGCCTTCAAAGCAGTCTCTGATCCTGCCCTTATGGATCTGTTATACATCCATAAAACAAATAGCCTCAGAAACGCCTGATCTAGGGACCTGAACCTCATCTGCAACATAAATAAGACATGTTAGAGGGAAAGGTGTGTGTCTCATATGTCTCATAGACTTCCCCTTCTCTAGAAAAGGTTCCATTCCATGTAAAGCAGAGTTCCTCCCCGAGCTTATTAAAGTGCTACTTGTACCAGTGGATCAGTAATCGTAAATGTACTCCGGTTTGCTATCTATGTCTCTAGTAGGAAGAGGAAGCTTGTAAATGCTCAACCACTCATACCCAAGTTACACCTTTGATAAAATAAGTCTTATCATAACATGTCAAATACAGCTTGAAAGCAAGGCTAGACTTAAAATGGCCCTATAGGGTCATTAGCCTATGAATCTAGTAACATCTTCATAAGGTGTACTTCTTGATAAATTCCACTGGTTGTGATAACTACTTGCCACTTATCCCAACAGATTTATTTAGTGGGCACTACCATTCCTTATGATCCAGCTTTACTAAGAGTGTCCCTTGCAAATAACTGCTTATCATTGCAGCCCCCTGTATTACTGTATTAGAATTACAAAGCCAGCATATAACATGGGCCTTGTCTAGAGCTGTTCCTCCCCATTATTGTATCAGTGCTTATCCTTAAGGCTGATATTTTTTTCTCTTATCTGAAATTTGACTTAGATTTTACAGATTTTTTTTTTTCATTTATCTTGTGCTTTAATCCAGACTTGCTCCGAAGATGGACTCCATTCACTTCCACTTCACATACATGATAAATATATAGCAACCAATAGCAGATCACTTTCCCAAAGGTGATATATACTTTACAAACCACTGCTAGATATAGAAAAACAATAAACACTACCAAAGTCCAGAGACTCAAAAAATTATGAAACGTTTATTAAAACACCTCTAGCACCTTGGCAAAAGTGCCTTCAAAGGAGTCAAAACTTCACAGAATTACAAACCTTTTATACACCTTTCTTAAACACTTAATCATATCCATTAAACAATTGCATGTAAATATCTAATTAAATTAAAAACTTCCAATTGCAATCCACATTTATACCAACAGGGGTCAGGGTACCATATTTTAGAATGAATAAAGTTTCCTTTTCAAGACATTTATTCTTAACATCAGCATAGTCATCTTGTTGAATAACTTTCTCTAAAATTGTATCCTGAAGTCCCCCTGATCCCCATTATGATGCTGTTTAAAGTACATTGCAAGAGGGCTTTCAAGTTTCCCAAATACAACGCTATATACCTTACCTTGAAAGCGGAGGCACAGCAGGTGATTCTGGTCAGAGATGGTGGGTGTAAATACAAGGGGGCAGTGTCACTGATTGTTTCTGGAACCACAGATAGCCATGATTAAGCTCACTCTTTGAGGTTGTGCTATGCCCCACTTCCCTACCCCCCTCCCACCCACCTTCTAGTTCATTGTTATTCCTGGTCACCTACCCCAAGACAAGTCCTTATCAACTGTGGCTATTCCTACTAAAATACGTTTCTCATTATTGTCTCGTCTCATCTTTCGCCTTATACATGGGCTCACTGCCTACATCCATAGTTCCTTTTACAGCTTTATACTGTTTTGCCTTTACTGTCAATCCAACCACTTAACCTCACCTAACCTTTATACATTTAAATACTGTTTGTATATCATTGTTATACCATAATACCTGTACAAAACTAACTTAGAAGACTCCAGCAGTTCTACAAATGTTTGTCACAACTTAACATTAGTACACAAATGACTCAGAAGCATCCTATAACTCTGCAAAATTTGTAATTAATCTCATGTATCTCAAACCACTGTACTGTTGTATATATTCTAACCATATTTGTTGTTATGCTCAGACTTCAAAATGCTGTCATGAATGTCTTATACTGTACTTTGATCATTTTTTTTTCAAAGTTCACGATCCATACTGCAATACTAATATTTGTAAATTGCAGATTGTGATGACCGTGCCCTGGCCCAGCAATCAAGGATCAGATGCAACTGAATGCTTCGCACGGACGGCTTGCATGGTCAAACCAAGTAGAGCAACCACAAACGACCAGCAAAAGAGATGGTGAACCCAAGTAGTGACAAATACTTTATTAATCAAAGTAACATATTGAAAATATGTCACTAAACCAGACCTGTTTCGGCCTTACAGCCTTTATCAATGGTATACAGAAATAAATTTGTAAAAAAGAAGAGGAACTGGTTCTGGTTATATTTATACTCCTCCCTATTAGAACAGGAATTATTGGTATAGCCCAACCTAGTGTTTGGGATGTATAAATGCCCAACAAAACTTATTTTAAATAAATAATCAAAAACAGTTCATATACAATTATGAAACCAACAGTTATACATTAAATGATTCAATAATACTATAAGCAAATATATAAAAGATATAATTCCATAATACTATAAGCAGATATATGAAAGATTTTATAGAGTGAATTATGTAAATTACATCTTATAATATTATAATAACCTGAATATGTAAATACAAAAATTCATCAAAGCCAAACAAGAGCTAATAAAAGTATATTCACTTAATATAGTAATCATAGAAAGGTATAACGTCTCAATGCTGAGGTGTAAATTGGTCATCCTAGTTACTAGTATTATATATTTCCTAGAACATATATTAACAAAACCACATAAGTGCCACCATTCAGAAAAAACAAAGATATAACAATATACAGCATGTATTAATGTGAATAGATAGACATAGCCTCTGTTATAAATGGTCATTCAGACCAGGCGGAAAAAGTGCCCCAAGCTTTGTAATCCAGTATTGTTCTTTTTTATTCAAAATAGAGTGCCAACCCTGTTGATGGCTATGATCCCCTACAATTTTGTCAATAACCATGAACCTAAATTGTGCATTGGAATGTTTGATGGTGTGTCTATACAAGGCATTAGTTTCCTTCTTATTTCGGATGTCACTCTTATGTTCCGTCATATGTATTCGGAGGGATCTAGATGTTTGGCCCACATAAAATGATTGACACTGACATGTGGCCAAATATATGACCCATGTGGTACTGCAATTAGTAAAAACCCTGGTCTGATACACCCGTTCAGTATTAGCACTTGAAAATTCCTTCAATGTGTAGACCTGGGAACATGAACAACAATGGCCACAAGGAAAGGTACCTATGAGTCTATCTCCTGTTAAGGTAGTTTGTTGATAGATAGCTCCTCCTCCTTCCTTGTGTTTGTAGTGGGAAAACATCCCCCCCAAAGTTTTACCCCTTCTGAAAGACATATGACATGTTGTGCCTAATAGTGTTCTTAATTCATCATGTGCCATCAATATATTCCAATTTGAGTTCAAAATATCCCTGACTAGCTGATGGTTCCTGCCATATGTGGTGACAAACCTTATTGTTGAGTCCTGATCCTTATTATCCAACTTTTTATATTGCAATAAAGTTTGTCTATCCAGTGAGTTACTCCATTCATTTGCCAAAGAGATATCCCTCATTTTGTATCCTCTGTGTTTAAATCTACAACATAAGTCATTCCTAGCTATTTCAAAATCCCCCCTGATGAACATATGCGTTTCATACGCATGAATTGTGATTTTGGTATATTGCAGATGGTGTGGTAAGGGTGCATGCTAGATGCATGTAACAAGGTGTTATATTGAGGGTATTTATGAAAAACTTTAGTACTTAAGGTGTGATCCTCATTGCGGTATACAGTAACATCCAAGAAGTTAATAGTGTTATAATCATATGTTACCGTAAACTCGATACCCCATACATTATCATTCAAATACTGAATGAATTCTTGTAAATAAGTAATATCTGCCTTCCACACCATCCAACAATCATCTAGGTATCGTCTCCAGATGTCCATTTCAACAATATAAATATTGTGTGATAAGTCTTAGATTAAACACTCCTCAAAATAGGCCATAAAAAGGTCAGCATATATAAGAGCAAAGGAAGCCCCCATTGCTGTACCTTGAAGCTGTAAAAAACACTCGCCATGGAAATAAAAGACATTTTTAGTTAGTACATGTTCCGCCATGCAGATAAGCAGTGTATTGAAACCCGGTGGGTACATTTCACATTTTTCCAACCAGTATTGTAGTGATTGCAGACCAGCCCAATGTGGGATGCTGGTGTATAAAGATTTTACATCAAGTGTGCACATCAACCAGTCCTGTTCCAGTTGGGTATCTGCTATTATCTGAAGAAAGTGTGTCGTGTCTTTCAATCTGGCCCTGACCAATGACAATAGTGGCTTGAGATAAAATGTAAGAAAAGCTGAAAGTGGTTCTGTTAATGATCCAATACCAGACACTATAGGCCTACCCAGGGGTTTAGTAATAGACTTATGTATTTTGCGCAAAAGATATAAGATCTGTTTTTGTGGATCTTTGACAGTAAGATGTTTGACAGCGTTAATTGTTATGATACCTTGATCCTCAGCTGTCTGTAAGAAGGAATCAATTTCCTTCTTGTATACCAATGTGGGATCTATAAACATTTGCATGTAACACCTACGGTCTGCCAATTGTCTTTTGCCCTCATATAGATAATCCCCTGTATTCATAACCACAACAGCACCACCCTTATCTGCAGGCAGAATGGCTATATCACGATTTTGCTTAAGTTCTTCTATAGCAGTTTTTTCCATGGCAGAAATGTTTTGGCCTAAAATGTTTGATTCATGATGATGAAAATGTAAATCTTTAATGACTCTCTGTTGAAATATGGAGACATATTTGTTCATGGGTGGTTGAAAATCAGATTTCAAAAATCTAAACTCAGATGATCTATGAGAGGTGTCACCTGAAAAGAACAATTTAAGATTAAGATTGCGACAAAATGACAATACATCATTTACTATACTATATTCATCACTAAAGAAACCCGGAATAAAACCAAGGCCTTTATTCAACAATATAGTTTGTGCATCAGTTAATTTCTTACTCTTCGGTGATTCCCGATGGTAGCCACCATCATTATCCGTGTATGATGATTCATCACTGGAAGTACTGGCAAGGGATGCATCAGTGGATTTTAAAATGGATCTAGGTCTCTTTCTGGATTTTGAACCAAGTGTTTTGTGACTAGTATCATTAAACCTGACCGTTTTAGATGTATCAAAAGGACGACCCCTCTGATAGTCAGTGCAGTCTCTGTTGAATTTACGAATTTTGCGATCCTTGGTCAGTTGATCAAAAGATACCAAATCCTTAGATAATTTTTTAACCAAGGAAGAAAATATGGGCTGAGATTCAAAACGTTTGCACTCTTCACAAGAGCTTTTAACCTCTGTTAGACATATATCCACCATTCTTTCATAGTATGCTGCCAAAATTTTTACAAACATCATAGAAGATTGATGAAGAGCCTGGTTCCATTCCTTCGTCAGCCTGTCCTCTGACCTGCTCACTAAGGGCTGCAACCTGACCCTCAAACCTCTAGGAGTAATATCCTTCTGTATATACGCTTTGAATAATCGCAAATACCATATATTGGCATGAAGATTCCTTAAATCTTTATTAAATTTGTTAAAGGCTGAGTCACAACCCTCAAAAGGACCATTATTAGAGCCATTTTGGTTATTGCTTGACATAACATTAACACCAAATACACCTAAGTCATGCCTATCAGCACATAACCCATTCAAAATCTGCTCTAAATCCATAATCTGTCAATAAACAGACCAGCGGACTATGATGAACTTATTGAATTTGAGATATATAGATGAAAAATATGTAAAAAAAGATAATTCAACAGAGATCACACTGAAAATGGGAAGCCGTAATGCTAAAAAGAAAATGAAAAATCAGCCATATAATATTAGTCACAATAATTCCCAATAATATTATAATCCACTAATGCATCCAACCATGGGTTATAAAAATTCAGGCACCAGGTCTGACATAAATACTATGGTGTATAGTGCACTAATCGGCAGGTAACTGAAGATAATACCAATATATTGGTGTACACACCTAACACAGTACTGTATTAGTCACTTTAGTTCAAAAATAGAGACTCATACTCGATGAATCATACACTGTTACAATATTGATAAAATAGTATCCTGGTTATCATTCACATACAGTTGTGTAAAGGATTTTTGATTACAGTATAAATGCATCTACATAGCCATATTTGGTATACAAAAAACAGCCCCTTAAATCCCGATCTACAAATAGGTTCAAGTATATAAATGTGGTTCTCTTAATCATGCATGTTGTAATGTAGCATGTATTAAATAAGGAAGCTGAAAAAGTATGCCACTAATAACATGATATTCATGCCCCTAGTTAGTTCTGAATCCAAATTGTGTGTTCATGTATATCCCTAAGATAATGTGGCCATATAATTATAGATACAATTTCCCCTTAATGATTATATAAAGCATAGATAAGAAAACACGTAATGAAACCAGAATGTCAATTGTGCCATAAGATGTTTATCATATATATATTTTTTTCAACCATACAGATGAGTAATCTGTAATATTGCCCTTGAATCCCTTTATATCCTAAATTTAAATCATAGGTCTCCTATATATTCAACCATGGTGTCCTAGCTTCAATGACTAACAATTCAGTCTATGTTGTATTTATAATAACTAAAAGTAGTTTAAGATGTATACACATATACCCATAGAAGGATATTGTTGTTAAATTAAATAGGAACACATCATAGAAAGCTAACCACCAAATGAGAATACAAAACCTCACTACTATTTTGGTGTTTTGATATAATTCTTATATAATATATATGTGTATCCCCAATAAATGGACGTTTTGTACAAATATTAAACATTCCAATTCAAACGATTCTTAAATTGTCCAAAAACGACTGTACTGTTAGACACACAGCCGAAATGTGTCCAACACCAACAAGAATTTAACAAACGTTCCCCTCGACCAGCAGTATAACATTAGTAGAACACCATCCGCATCGGAGTCGTAGTCTTCAATAAAGTAACATGTCCAACACAAACAAGGTTTTGCACACGTTCCCCTCGGTCAGCAGTATTACATCAATAGAACACCATCCGCATTGGAATCGTAGCCCTCAGAAAATCACTCTCAATCTTGAAAAAAGTTCAAATATTCTGATGTGCACTCATTCACCATTAGTTCCGCCCCTTGGTTAGAATCAGTATATTATTTAGAAACAGTTTTAACATATGTCCCCAAAACCAAACAGTAAATCCTCGAGAAATATTAAATTATTGATGCCTTTGATATATTAATGACCTTGTTGAAAGCTTAAAAAAATAAAAAGAAGCAGTACCAATGTCTACGTGAAAAAAGAAAAAGTTCTTAGCATAACGAATGATTCAGCCTAATAGGCCTGGTTCCTCCTTAAGCACTGAAACAAAATATAAATTCAAAAAAACCTTGTGAACATGCCGTTTTCCTGGATATCCAAGTACTCAGTCCTCTTCACATAATAAACCTAACAAAAGACCAGTATCATTTTTACCAAATACACAAAAAATGTTGAGCTACCATCAGGAACCACCAGCGAGGCTCAATGATCAGATGCAACTGAATGCTTCGCACGGACGGCTTGCATGGTCAAACCAAGTAGAGTAACCACAAACGACCAGCAAAAGAGATGGTGAACCCAAGTAGTGACAAATACTTTATTAATCAAAGTAACATATTGAAAATATGTCACTAAACCAGACCGGTTTTGGCCTTACAGCCTTTATCAATGGTATACAGAAATAAATTTGTAAAAAAGAAGAGGAACTGGTTCTGGTTATATTTATACTCCTCCCTATTAGAACAGGAATTATTGGTATAGCCCAACCTAGTGTTTGGGATGTATAAATGCCCAAAAAAACTTATTTTAAATAAATAATCAAAAACAGTTCATATACAGTTATGAAACCAACAGTTATACATTAAATGATTCAATAATACTATAAGCAAATATATAAAAGATATAATTCCATAATACTATAAGCAGATATATTGAATAAAAAAGAACAATACTGGATTACAAAGCTTGGGGCACTTTTTCCGCCTGGTCTGAATGACCATTTATAACAGAGGCTATGTCTATCTATTCACATTAATACATGCTGTATATTGTTATATCTTTGTTTTTTCTGAATGGTGGCACTTATGTGGTTTTGTTAATATATGTTCTAGGAAATATATAATACTAGTAACTAGGATGACCAATTTACACCTCAGCACTGAGACGTTATACCTTTCTATGATTACTACATTAAGTGAATATACTTTTATTAGCTCTTGTTTGGCTTTGATGAATTTTTGTATTTACATATTCAGGTTATTATAATATTATAAGATGTAATTTACATAATTCACTCTAAAAAATCTTTCATATATCTGCTTATAGTATTATGGAATTATATCTTTTATATATTTGTTTATAGTATTATTGAATCATTTAATGTATAACTGTTGGTTTCATAATTGTATATGAACTGTTTTTGATTATTTATTTAAAATAAGTTTTGTTGGGTATTTATACATCCCAAACACTAGGTTGGGCTATGCCAATAATTCCTGTTCTAATAGGGAGAAGTATAAATATAACCAGAACCAGTTCCTCTTCTTTTTTACAAATTTATTTCTGTATACCATTGATAAAGGCTGTAAGGCCGAAACCGGTCTGGTTTAGTGACATATTTTCAATATGTTACTTTGATTAATAAAGTATTTGTCACTACTTGGGTTCACCATCTCTTTTGCTGGTCGTTTGTGGTTGCCCAGCAATCAAGGAGCCTTAATCCTCACCACTAACACCAGGGAGGTCATCTCCCAGAAGAGAGGAAAGGATAACTAATACATACAGTAAAGTACAATTTCCCTTAAGTGCACACAGAGATCACAGTCAGTCTGGGGCTGGTTGCTCCCTTGCTCACCAAGTCCCCAATAAGACTTCCCACTCGCACAGCTATAGGGTCCAGAGCTCAGCCTAGCTGGGCAAGCTAAAACCTCCAGTACCCTCTCTGTCCAACCAGTGCTTCGTATCCCTGCCAAGTAGCTGACACATCACAAACACATTTTTGAGATAAGTATTTATACAACTTCACAGACACTCCTGGGAAAGGATGACACAGATTCTCCAGCTGTGCCCCTTTACCTAGACCATACAGTAGTAATCCCTGCCACCACCCAGCTAATAATATCAGCTACTAAAAGGCCCTTAAAAGTGTGTCCAATTATTACTGTGCAATATTATTATCCAATGGTAATGTGACTATCCAGTCTAGGCTTATTGGAAGGGCCTAGACAGTAAACTCTATAAATATATAATGTACTCTAAAGCATAATTTATCTCTACATAAACCAGTCACAGGTAGAAGGTTTTAAAAATATTTAATAATAAATAATTAAAATACAAGACAAAACTACTACACCACAGAGATATCTAAGAGTTCAGAGATCACACAGAAACTTAAAATAATACAGTAGGACAAGTCTGATTTCAAAGAAAAATGTCTAATTAATCTTTACTAGCTTTAACTATTCCTACAAGAAATCACAGTGCTAAAACTTACATGTGAGCTTAGGCAGAGTGCTGAGTTAGATATCCAAGATCAAAATGCTCTAAGTCTCTTGTGCGAAATAGTATTTAAACATTACTAACAAACATGTCTCTAAGGCCCTCTCAAATTACATCATGTTGACACTTAGGTTTTCCCAGGCAAACAAACTGCATTATTTAGCAATCTAACACCTGCTCAGAAACTTACAACAACAGAAGACATTTCACGTGTATATTCTAACAGAAACCATGGCAATAAAGCACATTCTACATCTAAAGTCTGGTCATAAACTTTAGCCTTAAAACAATGGGCATGAAACCTTCATCCAGACGCACTGGAGCCGAATTCTAAAATGAAAGGGTCACAACATGCTTCACTGGGCCAGTAGAATGCAATGTTGTCACATATTTTGCAGTTCCACATTTCACAGTATTCTTTTACACTACAAAACATGCCTGTATTTTACATTTATTTACAAATGCCAGAATTATTTATCAAATTCTATTTGACTAGGCTGGAAGCCTTCGCCCATCTCTCCCCAATCGTCACACAGATATTGTGATTTTTTTAATGTTCACATTGGAGCTTTTGTTACTGGCCTTCTGTTGAAAAGGGGCTTTGGCCCAGTTAGACTTTCCAATTGAACAAATGAAAGTAAATAAATTATGCATTTAAACATCCACCCCTACTGCATCCAAGCTACCCTAAACTTTAACTCTTGTACATCACTTCCTGTCTAGTCTCGTTAGTAGAATGCACTACTAAAATTTGTAGTTAACAGTGGCAGATATAGGAGCACAGCTTAGAGAGAGGTCCAGCAAGAGACTTGTAAGAAGTAGTGCAAGGGGTGGGGGCTGCGAGAAATAGGTTACTTAGGGTCATTGCACTCATAATGATGTCACTTCAGTATATGAGAGAAAATCAATTTGGTATGTAGCACATGGGATCAGCTACCTATTCAAAAGGCACATACCTCTCAACCTCTTAGGGCAAGAAATTTGGACAAAGGCTAAATTAATGAGGGTGGGGGCAAATGCCCAAAAATAGGGACATATTTTAAATATTGCTCTCAAAAGCTTAGACAATTGCTAAATAACTGATTTTGTGTGTGTATGCCTTTTCTGGAGAATACAAAGTCTGGAACTCAAATCTATGTCATAATTTAGTGACTTCAATACTCTGCAATTTGCCAGAAAAACTCAAATTTTATGAAAAACAGGCCAAAATAAGAGTCAAAAATCTGGACATTCTGAGAAAATCTGGACAGTTGAGAGGTATGGGTCACATAAACTCAGAAAACAAGGAGAAGGTAGAATGCACCAAAATGTCAACTACAAGAAACTAGCAACCTTCCATTGCTGACATGCTGAGACTCCCTAGGTTTTTCCTAAACTCACTACCCAGACCAGTAGCCAAAACTATGCAAAACCTGGAATACAATCATGCAACTGAAATTCAACAGCAACTGAAACTGTAATGTTAACTTTAAAAGGAAAAAAAAACTAAATTATACCAAATAATAGCTACTAGAATCAACAGCACCAAGACAAATAATATCAAAACAAAACACAACCAAAGAAAACTTCCTAAAATGATGATGTCATTCATACTTTCTTGTTACCATGGATTCAAAAAAGTCATGTCATGTAAAACAGAAGAAAATAGTTTGTTAACCTAAACGTAGCTACATCACAATTTCTTTGTAGTATATTTCAAAAAGACCCTTAGTCATTTTCTCACATTTACAATATAAAGGCAACATTCGGGAAAATAATCATTCAGTGCATAATGCTACTGTCATATTTACTGATGTGCTCAAAATTAGTAGAACTGTGTTAAATTTCAATACCCTACATGAGGATGGAAAGCTGTCCAAATGATTGTGCACTCATGCATGTGAACAAACTTTGAATAAGTGATAGTAAAAGCTTCTCATGACAATTCCTGTGCAGCAAATAAAAAGGATGCTTACTTAATTTTTACCAAATTATAAAGTAAAGTGAAAAAAAAGACACTGGGCGAACTGGAAAGTGTAGAACAGAAACTGAGGCAATAGGTGCATTCATAGAACTGTCTGCATTGTATTTTTCCCATAGGACATTAAAGAAACCTACTTTACAATTAAATGTGAATGCCAAAGAAGAAGCAGGTTAACTTCAGTTATTCAAAAAACATTGTATGGTGACTTTTCTCTTTAGTATTCAAAAATGAACATGCTGATTGTACAGTCCAATCCGCATGCCTGTTGTTAATCGAGCATATACCAATAGAAAAAAGTCTGGCTGCTAAAGTACCACTGAGCAGCCAGAGTTTCTACTGGCTTATGCTAAGGGACAGAGCAAAATACAAGAAAAATCAGGTATATTCTGCAAAACTAAACAATCAGAAGCATACCTGATTTTCTTTGTATTTCTGCCCTGTCCCTCAGAAAAATCTCAGCAGTTAAAAAATACAAAAAACAGCAACAGAGATTCTCTCTTCAGCATTGTTTCACCTGCACTGTACTGATGTACTGTGTAATCATGGGAACATAAATACCATATGCATACACAGTACATCAGTAAACAAGGAAGAGTGTGGGGGAACACTACAGCACAGTTATATAAAGACATTATTTAAGAAAAGTAAACAATTTCTTTCTTAAATAATGTAATTGTATCATACCAATAATCCACTTCTGGGTGTAGGTATATCAGGAGGCTGGCTTTGCTTGATTACTTGGGATTCCCATTGAGTACCCATACCCAGTCGTGGATTATTTCTATATTATATAGTGGGTACAAAAAAATAAAGCAAAAGCTGGAATGCACAGAAGAATATGATAGTAGTACCCATCCCAGACTACAAAGGTCATACATCATGCAGACAAATATTATTTTGAAATCCAAATCCTACTCAGATGCAATTCCCTACACAGTATGCTGCAATTTCTCTGAGCAGAATAAACGTGAACTAAATAGACTGTGAAAGAATACAATCAGTTAGTAATGTGTTATTTCCAGTTATATCCACTTTTCTTCATGTTAGCAGCTCGTATGTCTTCATAAATACCCTAGCTCATTGGTACAATCTTACTTTTGTAAGTCTATCAATTTCATCATCATAAATACCCTAACTTATCTGTACAGTCTCAGGAAATACTTAACACAAGGGTTTTGTTTACTCTTGTTTTGCAATGCTACCTCTCCATCTTTCTGTAAATTGTCATCTTCTCTTGTTTTAATCTCATTCAGTCCCTTTATTACACCCATTGTCTTCCTGTATGGGGAAAACCTTATTCAGAATTATCCTTGTCTTGGTTTGAAATGGTGGGTTTTGAATTTGTACCATTTCTATACAGTTGCAGTTCTTGATAATGATTCACCATCTAATTTCATTTTGTATGGCATAGTAAACAAGAAAACAGTGATGATTAATATTGTGTCAGTTTATTATAAAATCTAAACTAAACAAGGAGCAACAAAGACTAAGAAAACATATTCAAATACTCACTGTACATGCTGTATCTCTCCAGATTCTCTTTCATTATCAGGACTGCATAGGGATGCAAAGTGTGATACTTATGGAATTTGGTTTAACTAAAATGCATCTTGACAGACTTATAGGTCTATAGTTATCTGGGTCTGCAGATGGCCTGCTCATGTGCAGAAGGATGACAGTTGCAGTTCTCCATTTGCTTGGCACAAAGTTTATTTGATGGCTACAGTTATACATTTATTCTAGTGATCCTAATATGTTATTGGGGACAATTGATGTAGTGTTTTTTGCCTTAGAGAGTGCATTGAGGACCTGTTCCCTAGTGATAGTATGGGAAGTTATGGTTAATGATATTTCCTGAGAGGTGTCTGGAGGGAGAGGAAGAGAGAAGGGGTAAAGCTGGAGCCAAATAATTTGTTATATCTTCTGGCTAAATATAGGTGACTCCATTTAAAATTAGGTTGACACATTGTTTTGTCACCTCTGAGGTTGCAGATATAGCTGAAGAATGCCTTGTGATTTTCCTTGGCCTGGGAAGCTATTATAGTTCAAATTTGGCTTTGGTAAACTTAATGACCTGAGTTGGTTGTTTAGATGAATGAGAGTGTTTTTACCTTGATGGCTATTGCAGTCCCTAATTTTTGCCATGATTTTCTTCCTGTTATTATACAACCTATTCACATTGGGATTCAACCAGAGTGGTTTGTTTTTTGAGTTTCTCTTGCACTTATTTTGGGTAGGTACAGCTTTCTCTATGCAGGCATTAACATGATTGTGCAGGGTTTCTGTGAGCAATTTCATATAGGTAGCAATGTCCTCAGTGTTTAAAGAGGCTATAATTTTTTCTAGTGTGTCACTTAACAGTAGGAAGCTTGCTTTAGGATTATTGTTAAGAGTTCCAGGGTTAGCTGGGGTCCCAGGTTTGATTTTTACTTCAAAGGAGATAGCTTTATGGTCTGACCTGACCACTGGGGACATTACATGAGGGAGGGGACAAAATTCTCCCATGATTGTAAGGACCAGACTAAGGATTTCAGCACCTGTCATCAGGGTACAGGCTAGATGGTTCAGGTTTTCTCTCTCTCTCTCTCTCCTATCCTTTTGCACACCATGTGGTACATCAGGCTATGAACACCGTTCAGTGCACATTATTTCTGTAGCAGATACAGGTTTTACAGGCTCAGGTTGCTAGCCCAAAGGCTAAAGATGGTTCAGATTGCTTGTGTTTTAAAATTCCAGGAATCTATGGGCCTGCATGTTTGGGGTTGTGTATGATTCCCAGTTTATTCTCATGAATATGGTGTTGGGTTGAAGAGGGAGTGGACTGTCTCTAGCACAATTAAGTATGTGTCATTTGGTTACTATGACAATGGATAAGATATTGGCTGCTTGTGGTTGCTATGAAATGTAAACAAATGTAGCCTGGGTGCTAAATGGTAAATATTAAGGCTTGGATTATAGAAGGGGACCTATTACTTTCAAGGATATAGTATGGGAATTTGCATGTGTTTTTTTGGATGTGGTGAAGCTTGAGTGCATCATCCTCTTTGACCAACCTTGAGATGTGTTTGTTTTTGATGCATATTGAGACACCTCCACCTTTTTTGCCTTCCTGTGCAATAACTGGTCTAAATGTATGGAAGGCATTATAGCCCTTCATTGCTTCGTTGTTCTTCTTGCTTTAAAGCATGTCTCAGTAACTGCATTGACATCTGCATTTTCCAAGGTGAGGAGAGCTTACATGTATCGACTTCATTATTTTCAAACAATAGCACATCTGCTCACTGGCATGTTCTAATAATGTTCCATAAAAGATACAACATGCAAATAGTGACATCTGCATCCATTATTCGAAGTCAGTTCTTTAACCTGAGCAGTAGTCCAGAGATCTGACTAAGGAATACAATATCAGACATTGCCTTTCTCTCTTTGTCCCTCACTTTGGGGGGGAATATGGGATTCCATTGCCACATGATCAGCCCTGGTGACTATCCCATCTATTCTGATTTTTTTTGTCTCTAATTCTTTTGCAAAACTGCCAGATTTTGCAATAAAATAACTGTCACAGAACATGAATCATAGTCAATAGCTCTCAAAAATATTATTTCTGGTCATGCTGAAGAAGCAATCTGTTGCCCATGCCTTGCAGGTGGACTACTCACGAATACATAATAATTTTAGGCATAGACTGCATCATCTTACTTTGTATTTGCACGTATAAACATGCCTCTCAACTATGCAGAGAATGCCCGTATGTTTGCTTCATATTTTTGGTATGTTTCTCATAAAATGTGTGGTTTTCTGGCAAATCATTGAGAACCACAGTTATTAAATAATGACTTCATATCCTTCAGAAAATGAATGGTAATACAAAACCTGTTATTCTAGTCGCTTTCTAAGTTTATAACAACAACTCTTAAAATATATCCCTGACTTCTGGCGTTTGTCCCACCATTAGTTCTCACTTTAGCCAGAATTCTTACACTAAGAGGCTGAGAGGTATGTTTATAAATATTGCCCCTATTACTATTTTTACTGGACAAAAAGAGTTGGTAGAATAAGGTTAAATTAATGTAATGTTACATAGCCACATCAGATTATTTTGCAGCTACCAATATAGTGAATATTAAAGGCTTTTTAAAACAATTATTTATATAGCTTGTATCCCGGTATGTCTTAAATCTTGCTAACAGTGCCCATCTTAACACCACTCTTTGGCTCCTGCCTAATTGCAAACCTGTGCTACTAATGTGACTGTTGTCATAATGTACCATCCACCTTCTATGGTATGAATCTGTCAAAAGTCTCCCACAACTCGAATAACTTTCTGATAAGCAATGATATCCATGTAGGACCTTTGGTGATTGTCCCAGTCCTCTTGATAGTTATTTTGCCTGCTGATGTTGGTTTTACAGTGAGGTAGACTAGTGGCCACTTAGAGAACAATATCTGTGTACAGAGCAATGCCAGGGCTGTAGGTAGGGAACTGAATAACGGAGAAGTATGGTCTGAGTTTTAACGAAACACCCTAGTTATTAGAAATCACTAGCAGTATTCTGAGGGTGGTAGATGGTGCCTGTATAAGAACATTCAATGATGATAAACAGTTGTGTCCTCCCTCTGTCGATTACAAATGTAACAGCATAGAATAAGGTTATGCATGTTAACAGCATGGAATTTCTCTTTCTGTGCAATAATCCACCACCAATAAAACAGAAACAGCAAACACACATATGCACCATATTAAGATACTACTTTGGCACTAAGTACTTTCCCTTGGCCTGACAGCATACAGATCATGTTTGTTCCCTAATACTTCTTCTCAGAAAAGTAATGAATGCATATGTCATAGCTCCACCCATTAAAAGCATATACATACATTTATGGTATCATACTGATCAAGGCATTCACTCTATTACCACATACAGAGAATGCCAGTCCCTCACCCAAACTATAAGTCCAGACAGATAAAAGCGTTATAAACATATAACCTTCCATTTTGTGATGCACTTAAAAGAAAAGCAACAGACTTCTTATAAATGTCTAAGGACCTCATCCACACAGTGAGTTTCAAAAATATTCAGTAAAGTACATCAGAAACTTTTAAACTAAGTCTGCAAATTCCATAATAACAGAATGACTAAAGAGCTAATCTCACTGCACAGATGAATCCTTACATTCTTCTACACTATTTCTTTCTTCCTTCATAGGTGAGTTTCAGAAACAGGTGATAAAAGTGAGGCTATAGCACCATTTTATTTCAGAGGTAGAGCGGATTTATATACCTGTTGGCCCTAGCAATATTGCACCAACACCAAGTTCTTGCTGTTACCTTCTGTCTGAGTAACCAGACACAATATACGTGCTTACAGTTAGTTTTCCGTCTCCACGAAACACTTTGTCTTAGCTGGTACATGTTGTTCTCAGCAGAGCACTGCTCCAGATTTTATGCTGTATTTCCTCAGCTAGTTTTTGGCAGGCTTTCTATAGGCCCACTGCCAAAGCAGCTCTCACACGTTGTTTCAGGAAGTATCACGATAATTAGCCTTTCCAAAACAATCACTTGTTAGACACGCTGCAAAGCAGAGATTATAGGTGCATTTAGAAGCAAATTATGTTCACAGATCCTTTTCATTTGATTCATTTCCCCACCCCAGATCTTCTGACTTTCATACACTATTCATGCCATTACAACTTGTCCTGGTAGAAGATTGTTTTATTATGTAATAAGATAACAGTCCTTCTGAGAATTACTCCACATTTTTGTGTTAAATTAAATACCCACCTGCCATATGCTCCACTAGTCATCAGAGACCCAAACTAAATTCAAAGGTTAAGAACATTTTAATGTCTCAGCAGTGGATAACAAATGCCAGATGCTCTAAATATTTATTCATTTATTGTTTGTAGGAAATATGACATATGCTATAATCAATAAATTCCATATAGTTGCATTTGAGTAGAAAATAACTTGCTATTATACTGTACAAAATAAGAATAACAAAAATGCATCATTATTAGATTAAAGTGGAGAAAGGCATTTCATTGTGATGCTTACTTGCCTTCCTGGGCATTGCTGTCTTAAAAGTATGTTTTTAATTGTCAGTATTCCAGAAAACATGCAAGATAAAAAATATTGTTTAGTTTTATTTTATTTAAAATGGGCTGCAAAACAATGGATATATGAGTACTGTCAATGGGAATAAAAAAATAGCAGTATTCATTAAATGCATTTATAAACTATAGCATGCTGGGTCCACACAGATGTAAAACTTTATTTTGAGGTTGGGGGGGGGGGGGTGTCATTTCATTATTTTGTATTCTTGCACCTGTAAAAACTCAGATAAGAAAAAAAGTAATCAAATTAACACATGTGCTCAGTTCCTTTTGCATGTGTCTCTATTGAATTAGTTACAGCCTCATAAGGAAAGGTTTACTGGACATAAGCCACAGTTCATAGTGGAGGTTTCCACAGCCCCAACCAATGAAACAGTCCATCTCTGTCAGAAAAGACAGAAATGTACAATTTTTTACGCAACCTTTTTGTGGTGGGATCTAATGGCCTGGTATCTGGGACATCTGCCGGAAACAAGACACTCTTTGTGGGAGTCTACACTCATTTCAGCTGGCCTCATTCTACCGGTTGCTGAAGCCACAGGCCAAGCCTGTTCAGCAGATCTGGTTAAGAAAGGGCAGCCTGTTTTAAGCTGATATCAATTCTTTTGTTTCCATCTTAGATGAATCTTGTTTGAGAATTATAAACCTGGCAGAACAATCCTATTTCTGTGAGAAAGCCAAGGGACATGGTTTGGACTTGTGCTTGTGGTACAAAGGTTCAGGACCTCAACACCTGTGACTCCTGTTTGTAGGATATTTTTGGCCTTTATTAACAGCAGAAAGAAAAAAAATAAAGAACGGTTCAACTGTCACTTTCAATCTCCGGTTCCTTCATAGCAACAAGATATAAATAATTTTAGTGAACCAGTAGTGCCTTTTAAAAATCAAGTTTTCGTTTCTGGCAAATGCTGTGTTTTAGGACATTAAAAAAGCTACACATTCTTCAGAATATTAGAAAATTAAACTTCACAAACAGACCCTTACATTAACAGAGAAAAATTAGTCTGTTTAGTACCATGAGACATAAAGTGGCACATACCCTAATGACACTGATGGGTGGCTCTGTAGGTCTGAAAAGTATTTTAATTGATATTAAAAAATCTACAGTCATATAAAGTATTATTGTGGCTGAAATTCATGACACCATATGCCTCATTTCATAGAGCAGAGATGTTAGGATTCAGAAAAACATACTAGAAAAATGGTCTAGAACATGTGATGTGCTGAAATGCTAGAACCTGCTTTGTATGATGCAAGGTGTGCTTACTTTACAAAAGAAACAAAGAATGTTTTGACATTCTGCTGAAGTGTCAATGTTTAATTAGTATGTCGATATGTCATCTTTCTGTCAGAGAGGTGAAATACTAAGAATGAACCAGAACCTGGGGCTATCAGGGCCTAGACAGTGAGTTTAAGCACTGAACTCTATCAAGCATAGATATCAGAATCCAGTACATGTGACAAAGGGGTAAATTGTAATCAGTGTGATATATCCTATCCAGACCAAATTATTCCAGTCTTCAACTTAGACCTGCAAACGCAGCACCTAACTGTCACTGGTTGGTATTGCAAAAGAGAATGGTCTACTAAGGGTCATGAAATGCCAGACCCTAATTAGTCAACCAATGAGGTGGGTATGGAATATCCAGCTGTAGATGTTCTATCTGAGCCACCAAATTCATTTTTGGTGCTGACTGGTCAAGGAGCGCAGCTTCTCAGGGTGCTGAATAATGAAAGTTCGTTCAGGATGTCAAAATATTGGAGTGTAGTCAGCTAGTTACAACAGAAAAGTCCAGTCCAGGTGCTAAAACATCAACATACGAGAAGCTCAAGATACAGGTCAGGTGCTGGGTTTACTGGTATAAGTTGGAGATGAGAACAGTTTGGTCTGGATAGGATATTGGCTGTCAGTGCTTAATACGATAAATAAAACAAATGTAGCCTGGGTGCTGAAATGGTAAATATTAAAGCTTGTTCAGTATATTAAAACAGCAAGGTCTAGCTCAAGTTCATATATTTCAGAATTTATCCAGCATTCTGGAACAGTATGGTCAAGTTAGGCTGTTGAAGTAGCAGATTGTCCCAGTGTGCTGAAACAGAAAGGTCTGACTGGGATGTTCAAATGTCAGGCTTTAGTCATCTAATTGAATAAATGAGGTATCGTTGGAGTGCTGAATTATCATGGCCTAATTTTTACAGCAACATCATTGTCCGTTTAGGATATAGAAACTTTTTAGCTGCAATAATGTTAACTATAACATTAACTTAGGCACAAACTGCTCAAAAATCTGGTCAGCCAAAAGTATTTCTCACTATAATGTTCTCTATGCGGTCATTAATTGATAAGTTGCAAGCTGAGAGAGGAAGTCTTGTCTTTAAGTCAGTTTAAAATTTGATAGTTTAATTAGATTATTATCAGGTTAATTGCCCATCACCAACCTAAATGTAATAGTGTGTTCCACAACATTTTAGATAATCCAGCACCACAAAAAATGGGATTGGGAGGAGATAATACAGGAGGAACAAGATAATAGAAAATGATCCCTAAGTAGCAATTTTTAGAAAAGAGGTTCCATGAATGCTAAAGGTTGCATGCCACAGTCTTTTAGTCCACCTGTGCATGCATAGGATGTCCATCTACCCACCTGAGATGGATTAATTAGTAATGCTGGAGTGTAGCAGGGGTTGAATGACCAAGTAGCTGTTTCTCAACTATCATTCTTTATTGGAAATATGTGGGTCCTGCTGTCCAAGTGTACATCTTCCAGAATATACCAGTGGATCCAAGTTAGTGCTACACCAGGCCCAGATGTCTGACTGTTCTCAGTCAAATGAGTTAATCCTGTCACATGTGTATGCAAGCTTGTGTAACAAACTGTATATTGAACGAAAGTGAAGATAGACAAAAGCTCAAAAAATGCTCTCCTCCTATTAAACTGGCTGAAGTACAAAGCAACTTTTATTTAACAATGCAATGCCTAATAAGTAGACGTCACAGAATAGGTCACTTGTAAAAGGGACTTACAGGGTGATGGTGTAGCAGTGGACTTATAGAAGGCAGAGGTCACCAGATGGATGTTTGGATTTCAGAGAAAGAAATTAGCAAACATTTTCTGAAGGAACTCAAAGTCATGTCTAGCCTACATTGCAAAGCATCATGGGAAACATTTTCTAATTCCAGTGTGAAGAATCAAGCATTAACTAGACATGTTCAGCACTAAATGACCTTATGATCTAAGTTGCAGTCAGCATGGATCAAGACATACTATGGGATAAGAATTATACTAAAGCTCTTTTTATGTAGACTTGCCGCCAATGGAGATTCATGTAGAGAGGCTGATGTTAACCAACCGGGTGTACTTTGTTCCTAATAGCCTCTGCTAGCAGAATAGCTACCATTATTAGCTTTTCCATGCAGTAAGCCGCAGTGGTGCAGCGGTAGCATTGTTGCCTCACAGCAAGAGGTTCTTCCATTCGATTCTCAGCTGGAGCGCCTTCTGTGTGGAGTCTGTATGTCCTCCCAGCGATCGAGTGGCATTTGAAAGACATGTGTAGAATGGGCGTGCCTTCATTGAAGGTTGGGCATCAAGTTGGCACCCATAAAAAATCTACTGCCAATCATTAGCAGACTGGAGTTCTGCTGTGGCAACCCCAAACTGGGAAAAGCCGAAAGAAGAACAACATTAGCTTTTCCATGTAGCCTTATCAATGACATGTAGTCTGTGTTATCCTTTGCAGGCTCTGAGTGCTACAAGGGTTCATCTTTCAAAGAATATGTTCTGTGGTGCATCCTTCTGGTACCCTATATATAAATCCCAACTAGGTTATGTTACAAAAGATCAGTATATCTTTCCTCACAGTGTCAAACTAATTTTAAACTGTATATGTGCCTAACTGCTGTCAAAGTTAATGAATAGCCATTATTTTTTTTTATTTTATTTGTGTTTGTTAACCAGGTTGGTGGGTTTAGACAAAGATCCTTTTCACTGATGACCTGGGCCTATTAGGCAGTAACAATGTTTGTTTTATCATTTAACAATAAGTAACAGTTTTAGTACAAACATGGCAATAATACATAGTGAGGACAATAATGCAGTCAAATTTTTGCAAATCAGAAGATTGCAAAACATCCAGGGAACTTGAAATAACAGTCAAATATAGAATTTTATATGATACATGTAGCCTCGTATAAACAGTGGCACAGCAAAGGGGTTTGGGTGATACCATGTATTAGTAGGAAAAAATCAAAAAATAAAGATTAGATAGTATACTGCAGAAAGAATGTATGAGCTTTAGCATGTTATACATAGTATATACATATTCACAGTTATTTGTTGCCATATCCTAGAAGGTTACTACAGCTTTCTCTTGCTTGCATTCATATATGCTGATGTGTTACATATTTTTTATAATCTGCAATGATGTTAGTTACATGCATACAAGGAAAGAGAAGCAAGTTATGCAGATATAGACAGATGGTGTGTCAGAGTTTTATCATGCTTCACTCACTATTATTCTGATGTGTTCATTCATTTAATTAATTTTTCACACAGAGCTGAGCAAACTATGTCAGAATTAAGTTGACATGTCATGGCACAAGGGTATGAAATGGTGTACTGTTGATCTACTAAGAGTCAGCCAGACCTTTGTTCCTCTGTTGCCTCATTTCCAGGTGTCTATTGTAAATGTCCAGCTGTGTGCAAAACCAGTGAAATAGCACTAGTAATCAGCTAAACTGGTCTTTGCTCCATCGTAGAAATGCATTAGGAGCTCATTTCTGTTCCAGAGATACAAAACATTGGCCTAGAAGTATGAATCAGCTGTCAGGCCTCCATATGAAAAATGCTACTACAACTGTTTTGTGATACATAAGCTCGAGGGTGCATGCAATACCTACATAGCATTATAGTGTATACAGCAAGATAGGTAATGATTCTAATCCCCGTAATGGCAACTCAGTGAGTGTGTATAAGTATATCCATTCGCTGCTGTGTTTATTTCTTGGGGTGGGAGGTTGGCATAATGGTTAAGGTGTTTACCTTATACACCCAAGGTGCAGGGTTTGATTCTCAGATGGTGCAATTGGCTAGGCTTAAAATGGTCCATAAGGACAATTGACCTAGTACTAATCTATGAACCTATAATACAGTAACCCTAAAGAGGGAAACATCTTCAAAGGACTGGTAGGACAACACCATTTGCAATGCCTACTAAATCTTGCAGAAAGATCAGATACACTTGCAGGCTAGCTGCTCCCAGTTTGCAGACAAAACTAATTTAGACTGAAAAAATAAAATACCAAGTTTTCAGCTAGCTCCTTAGAAAGCTCAAAGCTATGTAAACTAACTTCTATACATATTGGTTAAAAAATGTAAAACAAGCCAAATACTGACAGTGTCCATTTGAATCAATATTCATTATGTTATTTAGACCAGAACAATAAGTGTGTGAAAAGAAAACATTGATAAGCTGGCTTATATGAAAGTTAAAATAGTTAATCTATTTGCATTTTATCTGCTTTGAAACTATTGTTATACGTATGGCTGCTGAGAAACAGATAAAATAAAATCTGGGACCACATCACAAAATGTAATTCACATGTGTCACCAAAGCCCTTGCTGCACAAACATTATTTCTTTAAGCAACCAACATTTCAGGAAAAGAATGTATTTCTGCAGAGTGGACTGAGGCAGTCGTATTTACCAGTGTAGGGGCTGGTGTCATGCTCATCTCTTGTTCATTTGAAATAACTCTGCAAACGCTGAATTTAGAGAAAAAAAATGTTCACCCATCATCTGTTTTCTTACATTGCAATCTTTGTAGCTGGATGTATCAAATAAATAATGTCTAAGAAATCATACTGGTGCAATAAGTGGGTCTACCAAATATTTTGGGTGGTGGATGTAATGAAAAATACTAAAGATGACTTCATGAGTTGAAGTGGTTTCTTTCAATGACAGTCACTTGCAGTAATTCTGTCATAAAAGAATAGCATACTTGAGACTCTTTTATTATTATTGTTAACTCATGCACATAATGCTGCAACTAGGTAATCTGATTTCACAAAAACAGTCCATTAATATAGCTGAGGCTGTCAAGAGTGACCCAGTGTTGTGAAGAAATGCCTGTATTGTTATGACATTATTGCTATAAACTGAAAGGATAAGCGTCTGTATTCACTAGACATAAATGCAGTGTCCTAACTTCTACATTTTTAAGTATTCTAAACCAAATGCTTAGGGTGCTCACCTTCTAATCCTTTTTCATGAACTAGGGTTAGAAAACTTACATGAAGTAAAGATATCATTCTAATCTACTGTTCATGTTCAGCTGTTAACTGATTATTTTTAGTAGAATATAAGAAATAGATGATTATGTCCTTCAGGGCGGCCATGGTGGTGAGGGCTGCCATGGTGGTGCAGTGTGTTAGCATTGCCACCTCACAGCAAGAGGTTCTCTGGTTCAATCCTCAGCTGGGGTGCCTTCTGTGCGGAGTCTGCATGTCCTCCCTGTGGTCACGTGGGTTTCCTCCAGGTGCTCCGGTTTCCTACCACATCCCAAAGACAGGCTGTAGGTGGATTGGATACTCTAAATTGGCCCTAGGCATGATTGCATGCATGTGTGTGCCTTCTGTGGAAGGTTGGGCGCCGGGCTGGCAACTTGACACCGTAAAACCCCACTGCCAATCATTAGCAGACAGGTGATCTACTGTGGCGACCCCTAACCAGGAAAAAGCCGAAAGAAGAAGAAGATGATTATGTCCTTCATTCTAAGCCCTAGATATTTTTAACTTTTCCTCACAATTGTACAGATATATGCAGTCAGTCATCCATACATATATGTGCACCATTTATTGACTCCCATATAACTATGTATTTGCACACATGTACCCTATTTCATGTGTGGGATTTTCCCCTCTCCTACAGCTTCCATGTAGGTTATGCCCACATCTGTGCATAATATAATATTTTAACTTGAAGGTCAGCATTGTAACAAGCAGTTCTTGGGGTTTCGCAAACATATGGCATCATATGAATCACATCACTTACTCCATATTCACAAAACATTCCCTCATACATTTATCTTATCACACACATGCATTACATAAATTACAATATATACCATCATTTGAAATCTTGTACCACTCAGACATGATGTACATAAACAAAACATGCCCGCATCAGAGTTATGCCGTTCACATCTTACACACTAGATTCTCACTTTTGACTATTACTCATACCTCTCAACCTCTTAGGAAAAGAAATCTGGACAAAGCCAAAAGTAATGGGGAAACAAAGTCCCAAAAACAGGGACACATTTTAAATATTGCTGTTATAAACTTAGAAAGTTGCTACAACAAAAGGTGCTGTGTTAGCATGTATTTTCTGAAGAATATGAAGTCTGACACTCAAATGTCTGTCATTATTTAGTGACTTCAGTCCTCAATGATTTGCCAGAAATGTGCAAAATTTATGAGGAACAGGTCAAAAATATGAGGCAAAACTCTGGACATTCTGTGAAAATACGGACAGTTGAGAGGTATGCTCTTACCAAGCATTGTGATTCTCCTATCATTATTTAAAGTAAATTAAGAAGAAAAATATGCAATAAATAAAATCACATACTTCAGCCCAAGTAAATAATCACAACGCTAAATCATTAAACCTGCAACACCAGGGAAAGCAGTCAGTTTAAAGACAAGTGGTACAAGGGTACACAGTTTTAATGCATCCCTAAGCTTTGTAATCGCTACCATTTCTATTTCATGTCTAAGTCAGAGGGTTGATTCATATTGCAGCTAAATTATACTGTAAATGCCTTCCTGCTTTCCACTGAGATGTGACATGCACATGTCTTCATTCAGATAGCTGTGCAATCTGTAGCTGCATAGTATATTAAGGGGATAGGTGGCAAGTTGCAAATGTCATCTCTGCTAAATCACCAGGACACCATTATTGATGTCAGGGCACTTCCTCAAAAACAGCAATGTGGTACTATACTTCCAAAAGTAGAATGAATAACTGTATGATAATAGGAAAAATGATTATGTTAGCCAGTTATTTCCTAACACCAGACAATAAGTTATACCATGACCTCCTACGCATCTTACAACACACATTGATTTGGTTGAATGCAGGCTCTCAATAAATTCCACCTTCTGTGATGTGTGACAAATAAACAATATTTACTCAGTATTTTTTCACAGTGAGATAGGATCAGCCAGGCACATCAATATTATTGTATATGTAAAATACTTAATTCCACAGTTTTGTGAAAAAGTAAAGAAAGAGAGGGAGAGGGACAGACATTCAGACAGACAGCATGGAATGGAGAGAAACAGACAGCATGGAATTTGACAGTCTCAGTTACTCATGTCCATTTGTAAGGCATTTCTTCACATAAACCAAACAGAAGACAGGCACAGGGAACAGCACAGTAACTAACAAGTGCAAACAAAAAATAAATAAATAAGATACCGAGCCTGCCATGCTGAAAGGCAAACAGGTTTATCTTTGGTTAAGTGTTTGTTTGCCTTTCAGCCTGGCAAGCTCAGTATCTTATTTATTTATTTTTTCATTTCTTCACATGCTACACTGCTGGTACTCTTACGTTATTTATTTCGTAGATCTAAAAGAACTTAACAAATATATAGTAATATAAAGAAAGATTAACAGGCTTGATGGTGTTCTTCACAACTCATGTGCCTCTCTGTAGTAGCTAAAAGCTTTATCCAGGTAGTGAAACAATTAGTGTTAATTCTTTAGGAAAAAAAGCAACAGTCTGAGCTAGTAGTACTTATCTGTTCAATTCCACAAACTAAACCACAGAATCACTTCTGCAAAATGGCTATTTTTGCAGCAAATTGAAAAGGTGCATTACTGGCTAACTGACTAGTATATAGTCTTGAGAAACATACAGTTAACTGATTTAGGATAGTTTGTGCACCATCAGTGGGTACAGCAGAAGTGCATGCTATTGTTTCATTCCTTGAATGTAAAGGACAAACTGTCATTACCCATCTAAAAATATATCACACACATACTTAAAATTGATATAATGATAGTGTGTGTGTGTGTGTGTGTGTGTGTGTGTGTGTGTGTGTGTGTGTGTGTGTGTGTGTGTGTGCGCATAAATATATAGAAATATATAGATATATAGATAGATATGTGACATCTTTTATGTATGAGATATCAAAGAACACATTTTTGGCTCACTGTTATTTGAAAATTAAATATCAAAAATTGTGAGCTGAAAAACATAGACAAAAAAACAAAAAAAACAAAACTAATGCTTTTTTCAGGGGGTGGGCAAGCCCCCTTACTGCCACCATGTTGGGTCTC
>NC_056728.1:349842667-349955167 GCF_019279795.1 Protopterus annectens | reverse complement strand
ACCATGGCCGCCCATACAGTTTTTAAGAACTGCACAGTTTGTTAATGCTAATAAAGTGCATTCTTTCATCCATGCCTGTTTGCTTAATTAAAATAAGGACTGAAGTGGGGAATTGCGGTATTTCTAGACTTAACAGATGTTCCTAGCTTGCAGATTTTTTTTTTTCAAATACGTTTTTTTTTGCTATGCCTGTCGACTATCAAGCATCCCTCTGCTGGTCTTCAGGCTATTCATTATTTCACCATTGATGAGTTCACAGCATGGGGGTAAGAGCCAACAGGGGAGACAGTCTTCCCAGCAGTGATAGAGAATGTTTGTACTCTTCCCAGTATCCTGGCAATTAGGGCCCTTCTAGTTAGACCATCACTCTGCCACTGGTAACAAACATGGAACCTGTTTTGGCAGAGGACCTCCTGTACCCTCCCCATGTTACACACATGATGAGGACTGTCGCCCCTGGCTTAAGAATGCCATCCCACATCCTCATTTCTGGTCATGTTAGTGCCTTATAAGCCCCCACTTGCTAGGCTGTGAGTATCTAACTGTAGAATTTGCATTCCCTTTCCCCAGGATGAGTAAGCAGGCATCAGCTGCTCAACCCCATCTTCCTTCTCCTGGCTGTTCCAATGCTGGAGCTCCTACTCAGACATAAGTAATCTAAGTCAGAGTCAGGACTTCACCTTAACTTATTCTTTTCTTAACTGTGCTCCTTTCATATGAGCATTGTTAACACTTCTGGTAGTCTGAGAATCTCAGTATTATTTGCAATCACTTTGAGGATGCCAGCAGATCTGGCATTATCCATATTCAAGGAGCATACATGATTGGAAAGAAGGAATCATTTACTTTTGTACTTGGTGTTCAGACAACTGTACATTTTCTAGTACTGGTATGGTATGCTTTCCTTTGTGACCAAGGACTACATACTTTCCAGAATTTCTAGTATATATATATAGATATATGGTAATGAGCTTTTGCAGTGTTTTATGACCATTGCTAATGCAATATAAAAATTCTATTAGTATTATTCTTGTAAAATGCTGCACCTTTACCTATCTTCTACTTATTATCTGATTACCTGTTAAGTAACTCCACATATCCTTTATAAACTCTTTGCCCCCTTCACTGTAACTTACTTTTTTGACCTCTGCCATTCCATACTAGTTAGTAAACAGTCTTCATTTCAGGATATATCCCAGTCATTATTTTAACTTCCCTTACTATAGCATGTTCCACATGTTTGTTTTAGGATTTCTGCCCTTCAACACTCATTTCCTCAGATCACACAAATTGTAGAAAAAAATCAGAGCCTAATGTGATAGCCAAAAGGACATTGTTTTGTCATCACTGAGAAATGTACAGATTCAGTTTTATACATTTTGATAACCTGTGTTTCCTAGTGCTGATGAGGCCAAACATGTTCATCACTATTTCATTAATGTCATCTTTTAAGTCACTTTATAATCTTCAATGTATATTTTATATTATTTGAACTAATTGCTGCTAGATTAGCTCTATGATCTTGTTAAGATCCTGATATTCTTACAAATGCTGCTGTTAAAGTGTGGCAGATCTATATTACTTGTATATGCACAGGTGCAGTAAATTAAAAAAGAAAAAGAAAACACATCTGCAGCAAATCAGACATGATCATGTATGCTGTCTGCATCATAAATAGCCCAGTTAACATCCAGAATTAAAAACGATGCAGGGGATGTATCATCTCATTTGCTGGAGTTTATCTAAAAGGACTTCTCCCATTCCAAACAGACCAACTGCCATTTTATATGGGAAACAGGAGCATTTCCATATTACCAGCATTTAAATGCAATATTTCTAAACACTGATTTGCAGAAAAGCCATTTTCCTTTCTGAATTCAGAATAGAATGGAAAAGGAGAATATCAGACTTCATCTGGAACCAAAGTATTTTTTTTCCTTTATTCTAATGTGCAGTGACTTCATAGCTGATAATATAATTTTAATAGAAAGTGTTTGGCAGCTGTAATGTCCCACATAGTATATGTGGTGAACTCGCAATGTCCCACATAGTACATGTAGTGAACTTGTAGCATCCCACGTAGTACATGTGGTGAACTTGCAATGTCCCACGCAGTACATGTGCTGAACTTGTAACATCCCACGTAGTACATGTGGTAAACTTGCAATGTCCCACATAGTGCATGTGGTGAACTTGCAATGTCCCATGTAGTACATGTAGTGAACTTGTAATGTCCCATGTAGTACATGTGGTGAACTTGTAACATCCCACGTAGTACATGTGGTAAACTTGCAATGTCCCACATAACACATGTGGTGAACTTGCAATGTCCCATGTAGTACATGTAGTGAACTTGTAATGTCCCATGTAGTACATGTGGTGAACTTGTAATATCCCATGTAGTACATGTGGTGAACTTGTAACATCCCACGTACTACATGTGGTACACTTGCAATGTCCCACATAGTGCATGTGGTGAACTTGCAATGTCCCACATAACACATGTGGTGAACTTGCAATGTCCCATGTAGTACATGTAGTGAACTTGTAATGTCCCATGTAGTACATGTGGTGAACTTGTAATATCCCATGTAGTACATGTGGTGAACTTGTAACATCCCACGTACTACATGTGGTAAACTTGCAATGTCTCACATAGTGCATGTGGTGAACTTGCAATGTCCCACATAACACATGTGGTGAACTTGCAATGTCCCATGTAGTACATGTAGTGAACTTGTAATGTCCCATGCAGTACATGTGGTGAACTTGTAATGTCCCATGTAGTACATGTGGTGAACTTGTAATATCCCATGTAGTACATGTGGTGAACTTGTAATGTCCCATGTAGTACATGTGGTGAACTTGTAATATCCCATGTAGTACATGTGGTGAACTTGTAATGTCCCATGTAGTACATGTGGTGAACTTGTAATATCCCATGTAGTACATGTGGTGAACTTGCTTCCTGCATAAAATGCTGTAATGAAGATGTTGACTGTTTCCAGTTCTGTGGCAGCCAGAGTGTGTGTCTGGAAATAAATGATTGCTTCCTTGCTTTAGAAGTATTTTAAAAATGTAATGTATGAAAGAAATGGAGATGAACCAGCACAGCAATAACAGAAGCCGAGCATCCGATAGTATAAATGGAGGTATCACACATTCCTTTTGTAGTACATTTATTTGAATTTAGCATCTGCTTTAGCTGTTGATCATGCTGAGCTAAAGTGATTTTCAAGTTAATGAAACTAAATATTCCATCTGCAAATATACGTATGAAAAACAAAAACAAAACAAAAAGAATTGCATTGCAGCACTAACACAAACGTATTTAACAGCACAATTACACAAAGTCAAAGGATTCACACTGCTGATTATGTTAGCAATAACCCTCAGCTGAGTGTGGCTATCACAGGTTTAACCCATGCTTTGTGTGGTTTGATCATGAGGGCAAAGCCACATCCATCTGTGAAGACTAAATAAAACCAGTATTTCTCTGGAAAGAAGGGGTACATAAGCCATCTACCGTCAGCTGTGAATCAGATTTGCTTTTATCCCAAATGAAGTCTTGCTTTGTCCTGAAATGCAGGTGCCTGAATTACAGGTAGGATATCACATACTACCTTCATTAAGTGCACATTTGCTATTTTTGTTGCTCATGCAGGTGTGGGTTATTGCTATTATACAATGACATTATTTAAGAAAAAATTGTTCACGTTTCTTAAATAATCTATTTGATGATGGTACTTCAGTGTTCTTGCTTGTTTGTAATGCACTGTAATGCATATTGTATGTACGTCCTCACATTTATGCAGTACATCATTGTGGTATAATGCAATAAAGGCAGCACAAGAGTGAATCTCCATAGCAGTCTGTGCTTCTGGTTTTACTTATTTAATTTTAGTTGGAAATATGAATTCTGAAAATGTTTTTCATATACACAGAAGTAGAATAAAGCAGAGATTTTTTTTTTTTTTGTATTCTTTTTATATTTCCAACCATCAGGGCTCCTTTGTATGGGGTCACAGCCAGTCAGGCAGGATATTCAGTCTTCTTAGTGGGTGAGAGACAGACCTAATCTATGACTGCTTTGTTTCTTTCCAATATGTAACTAAAATGTTACAAGGGACAGGGCAAAAACATGAGTAGAATTAGGGTCATTTTGCAAGTGTGGGCAGTTGAGAGTAATAGTTACAGGCAGTATGATCAAGCAAACTAGCACCAACCATACCTCCCAACTGTCCAGAGGTTTGAGAATGTCCCTGATGTTTCTTAAATGTTGCCCTGCTCTCATAAAATACATTTAAAGCTGGAGTTACAGATTTTTTATTGAAAAGTCTGGCTGCTCAGCAATACTGCAACAGCTTGACTTTGTTTTAATGGTATCTGGTCAATTTACAACAGGCACACTAACTGGGGAGTCCAATCACTTTACACGTTTTGGAACAGTAATGTGCCTTGATTGTATAATACCACATATGCCTGCAGTACAACTAATTGTCTGCCTAATCCTTCCTAAAATAGCAGCTATCTCTTCAGTCTGGAAAAATAGTCATTATTACTTGCATTCTTGCAAACTGCTAGACAGTTTGTATATAAAGATGTTGATAAAATATAAGAAGATCTAAAGTAATAATTGAGAAAAGCCTACCAATAATTAAAGTATAAGTTATGTGCCTGATTGTCTTTTAGTCTCATTTTATTTCTAAGACCTGAAAACAAAACAAGAATACCAGAAAGTAAAGCTGCAGTTTAAAGTACAAGCCTCATAATGTCTGCATTGTTACCAGTTTAACAAAATACTACAATAAAATGTCTGGGCTATGTTCATTCTGTGGCAAAGTGCATAGTGCTGAAGAAGCTCAGTGCATAAAGAACTGGTGGGAAAAAAACACAGATTCATTACTGGGAAACTGAGCACATGATCATTCTACATGCAGGAATACTCTCAGAAGTGCAGATGCACTGTATGCAGTGCAATTTGCATCACATGACACAGCTAGTGCACACGGAAGGTGGATTGTGCCCCTTTATATACATGATCTTAGTGCAGCTGCAGTACACCTACCGAACAGGTAAACCAAACCAAGAATATATGTAACTGATGTGTACTTCAATCTGACAGCATCTATGGGTGATATATAATGTGTACAAAGTGTATCCAGGAGCAGGAAATAGCAAAACGAAATGCTGATATGTACAGAATGCATCCTCAGGTGATTTATAATAATGACACAGCACGCTGTGGAGTTAGAATGGATATAGCAGAAGTGTGTCAATGCCGAAGTCATGATGAAACTAGGGATTAGATGGGTCAGGTGAATAGTGAAGCAGGATAGTGCATTATTTACTTATACAGAACACTGAGAGCAATCACAGCCATTTCGTAGTTATACAAGGTGCACACTGGAGCTGGAAGATGTACCATTCTGTTCCATAAAATAGTGAATAGAGTCATAGAGCCATAGACTTTTACTATGCAAATGACCTGGGGGCCATTCTAAACCTAGCCAAGTTTTCCCAAAATAATAATGATATCATGTATCCAAACAGGACATTGAGGGCCAAGCATTTATAAGCTACCTCAGTCCATAAGGGACATGGGTGCAAGGCCTGGTGTAATTTCCTGTTCCCCATGGTTTAGGCTGCACTTAAACTGGCTAATAGACAACCTCAGCTTCACACGGAGCCTGTTTCATAGGAGGGGCAGTCTCTGAGACACATATTTCTCTCTACAGCATGTTCTGTTTAAGTCACAGACAAAATTCAGATCCTTAGATTTTGTATTTCTGGTAATTTATGACTTACGAATATGTAGGAGATTCACAAGTGTGGTGTTTCCGGATGCCTTGTAAGCCAGGCATAGATCACCCCTCAACAATCTATAACAGACTGAGTAGAAGGAAATTGCTTTAAGGTACTCTGCATAAGGCAGGCTTGTTATGCCTTGTATTCTTTTTACAAGGAACCTCGGAGGTTGCTCTAGTTACTGCATATACCTGGTCAGGTGCATACCAAAGGAAGCATTGTTCTCAATGACTGTCTGATAAGGGTGGACTATAGTGGGAAAATGACCTCTTTGAACCTAGATGTCATGACCTTACTTATAAGATGCACAACATAAAAGGATTACCTTACTACTGTGGCCACATGGTGGTCGAAGGTAAGACTGCTGTCTATGTGCGTACCCAGACCCCTGACCACTGGGTTGACTCTAAGGGGTGTATTATGAACATGGTAATTAGCCCCCAGCTCATTTTTAGCTGCACAGTGAAGGTAAAAAGATGTGTTGTTTGGTTATATAGTTAACTAAATTTAACCCAGCAAATATAAATATGCAAGAGGCACTATAAATCTACAATATATTCAACTTGCTTGTATAGCACATGGTGTATGTAAGAAAGACACACAAAGTACAGTTGGATACACTTACCATAAATGTAGATGTTCGAGTGTATTCACTGTTGCAGTCATTACATTTGGGTTATCTGCTTGCAGTAGCCCTCAGTCAGCCTGATTAACAAGGTCTTGGGTCCTGCGTCGGATGCTGTCCCTTCTTCCATGATGTCAGGTCGTCAGGGGTATAAAACATGCAGCCGACGCCATTACATCAGTTTTTCTTGCCCCAGGTGCCAGGTGCTCCCTAATGGGAAGCAATTAAATCTATAATTACAAGGATATACCTCCAACAAAAAAGCAAATGCTTTTTGAGCATAGTAAGGGAGAGTAGAGGTATAGCCAAAAGAAGAAAGGGGGCTGGAGGGAGGGTAACCAGGACTGCAACAGTGAATACACTCGAACATCTACATTTATGGTAAATGTACACAACTGTACTATGTTCTTTGTGTTTCACTGTTGCATTCATTAATTTTGGGTAGATTCCCAAAGCTAAGGTTGGAAGGAGGAATTTAAATAGAATTAGGACCAGCTATAAGACCCTGCAAGACTGCAGTGGCAAAGCCAGCTCTGGATTTAACAAAAATTGGCAAATGATAATGCTTGGTGTAAGTATGTACAGAACTCCAGGTAGCAGCTTCTAGGATGTCCCTGGTAGGAGCGCCCCTGAGAAAGGCTGTGGAGGTAGATGCAGCCCTGGTTGAATGAGGTCTAATGCCCTGTGGGATAAGTTTTCCATGGTGCTTATAGCAGAAATGAATGCAGTGGGCGAGAGAAGAGGGGAGGCTTTGTGCTGTAATGAGCTGAAATGTCTGAGGCATGAATTTTGATGGAGGAAAAGGACAAGCCCTTATGAAGCATCTCAGTCAAGTATTGTAGAATCTAAGGTAAATTGGGCACTGCTGCACTCATCCCTTGAGATTGATGTCAGGCACAAAATATTTTCCATTTTGCAGCCTAAGATTTTCTAGTACTAGGCCTCCTTGCCTCTAAAATTATATCCATCCCTGATTTACTGAGGGATGGTAAAGGAGAGATTAGGTAATTAACCAGGTTGCTAGGTTCAGGGTTTGCAGCTGAGGGTGCAGAATCTGGTTCTCCTGCTGAGACAACAGGGAAGGAGACTAAGGCAGGTGCCATGGGGCCAAGCATGACACACTGCGCAAGAGGGAGTACCAGTGCTGGCTTGTCCAGTCTGGTGCAATTAAAATTGTCCTTGGCTTGTCCTGTTTGATCTTTAGTAGTACCTTGGAGAACAGAGGCAGAGGAGAAAAGGCATAAACTGATAGGTTTTTCCAGCTGAAGGATAGAGCATTTACTTTCCAAGCTAGCTTGTGGGGAATCCTTGTGCAAAATTTGTCCAATTGATGGTTCTGGGGGGAGGCAAACAGGTCTATATCTGGGCTCCCCCACTTGCTTGTCAACACGTTGAAAATCCTTGGTTCCAGTTTCCACTTGTGTGGGTCCATAAGGTTTCTGCTTAGTCCGTCTGCCAGTGTATTTAGTTTTCCTGGCAGGAATTGAGCTTGTAGATTCACTTGGTAGCTCAAGGCTGTGTTCCACAATGCCATGGCTAGTCTGCAGAGGGGATAAGAATGTGAAACCCTCTGCTTGTTTATGTACCACATGACAGTGATGTTGTCCGTCTTTACCATTAGTTTTCCTGGAAGAATGTGGTCCTTGAAGGCTGTCAGAGCATTCTGTACAGCTAACATTTCCTTTTGATTTATGTGCAGGTGCATTTGACTTTGGTTCCATTTGCCCTGAATGCACTTCCCTGCCAGGTGAGCCCCCCATGCATAGTCTGATGCTTCTGTTGTTAAGGTTTAGGTGGCAGGGGGTAGTGTGAATGGTAGTCCCCTGATTTGGTGGCAGGCCTCTGCCCACCAAAGGAACTCTATGCATAGGCAAGGTATGACAGGAATCATTGCTTCTAGATCCTGTGAATGTTGACACCATAGGCTTTTGAGATACCATTGTAGTTTCCTCATATGCAGCCCTGCATATGGAAATAGAAGAATGTAGGAGGCCATGAACCCCAAGGCTTGCAGTATTTGCCTTGCAGATAGCTGGGTTTTTGTGGCCACTTATTTGAAATAGGTTGTCAAAGTAATCCGTTTCTCTTGCGTGAGGAAAGCCATCTGGGAAGTTGTATTCAAGCTTGCTCCCACGAATATAATTTGTTGACAGGGTACCAGGTTTGATGTTTGTTTATTGTGTACCTCAGATAAGTCAGCACCCTTTGAACAAAGGCCAGATGATTCTAAAGTATGTCATGGCTTTCTGCCTGAATTAGACGATCTTCCAGGTATAGGTATATTTGAATATTTCTTTGCCTGCAAAATGCAATGATTGGAGCTAGGCACTTTGTGAATACCCGGGGCATAGTACTTAAGCCAAAGGGCAGTGCAGAGAACTGATAGTGCATGCAGCCTGCTTTGAAGTGTAGGTATCTTCTGCAAGACTCCCTGATAGGGATGTGAAGGTATGCTTCTTTTAAGTCTAGTGTTGCCAACCATGCATCTTTGCCTAGCATAGGAAGCAGCTGGTGAAGAGTCAGCATTTTGAATTTTGGAATCACCAGAAAGGTGTTTAGAGTAGAAAGGTCCAGGATAGGATGCCATGTATTACCTTTTCTGGGTACCAGGAAAAGTCTCAAATAGAAACCTTGTCCCTTTTCCTCTTCTGGTACCAACTGAATAGCCCCCATGCTTAAGAGAGAACTTGATTTTGGGCCTCTGCCCACTGATTTAGGGGTAGATCTGGCCACCCGCTTGGTGTTGGTAATGTGTGGAAGTGAAATCTGTATCCTTGGGACACTATATTTAAAACCCATTTGTTCTGGGTAATCAGTTCCCAGTTTTTGGCCTGCAGACCAGTCTCTCCGCCTAAAGGAGCATCCAGTTGGGAAGTGCTTGGAAATTTTAAAAGCAAGTCATTGAGACAGTTTTCCATGGGGGGGGGGAGTCTTACTACTCCCAGATTTGGGTGCGGAAATTCCCCACTGCTTAGTCTTGTGTGTCCCCTGGGACTGAAATCTGGGGTTTCTGCTGAGTCTGTGTTTGGCTTGAGAAGATCTGGAAGGGGCTGGAAAGGACCAGTTCTTAGAGGACCAATGCCTACTAAATCTAGGAGGCTGAACTTGCAAGAAATCTTTAACAGTTTGCATAGATTTAGCTTTATCTTCCATCTTTTTAAGAACTTCCTCAGCTTTGTTGCCAAACAGGAGGTCCTGATTTAAGGGAGCATCCAACAGTTTAGCTTTAACATGATCAGGCAAAGATTGCTCCTTAAGCCAAGCATGCCTTCTGAGCACAGACCCAGTAACAGCAGCCCTGCAAGAGGCATCTAATGAATCAAATCCACATTGCAAAGTATGTTTACCAACCTGTTCAGCAAAATGCATTAAATCCTGTAATTCTTTATTTTCAGCACAGTCAGGAATCAACATAATTTTCTGTTTAAGCAACCCAATAACATGTTGTTGATACTTTAACATGTGAAACTGGCAGTTTAAAGCCCTAATGGCCAAGGTTGCAGAAGTGTAAACCTTCTTACCCCATCTATCCAGCGCTCTGGAGTCTCTATCAGAAGGGGTAGGATTTTTAGCAGTAGAAGCATTAATGCCCTTGGGTCCCTGTGAAATAGTCTCTGGATCAGCAATAGGATTTTTAAAAAGAAACTTGTGTGAATCAGAAACCCTGTAATATCTGTCAGGTTTTCTGGGAGCAGGAGGCAAAGAATTAGGGGCCAAACTAGATTCCAAAAAGACATCATCAACAATGTCTAGTACAGGAGGTATAGCTAAAGGCCTATGCTGAGGCAGGAGTAAGAAATCCCTAAGCATCTTTTTTGAATCAGAAAAATCCTGGCTTTCCCAGTGGAAATGCTCCCTTAGAGTATGTAAGGTTTCACCAAAAGAAAAATCCTCTGGAGGGGAAGCAGAGGAAATAGAGTCCTCAGCATCAGAAGTAGATAAGGGCAAATCCAGATCATCAGAAGAATCAGAAAAATCAGAATCCTGGTCAGAAGATTCATAAACAACTTCAGTCCTAGGTCTCTTAGAAGGGGGAGGTTGGCTTCCCCTGATTAAAGTTATAAGATCTTCAACCATTCTTATCATTTGTTTTTTAGACATAGAGGCCTGAGCATGCGGCCTGGGTGTTGATTACTTATGCATGGTTTGAGATTTAGGCCTAAATGAAGAAGGGGGCATCGGTTTAATATGCAAGTCCATAGGCCTGAATATACCCTCAGAAGCCGGTGCCTGCACAGCAGCTCCGGACCCATCCAAGATAGAGACATCCGCAGGTTCCACAGTTGAAGCATCTCGCAGTATACCAGACTCCGAATGGGTGTCAGTAGAGGCCTGCAAATCAGAAGTAGCGGGTATCAGGGGCTGAGAAAGCACCTCACTGGGTATTGGTGAACTGGTGACTGGCTTAGGAGAAGCGTCGTCTGCAGCTTTGGACTTAGGTGGCCTGTCTCTGTCTTCATCTTTGCGTTTTTTTGGAATCCCAGTAGTCGGATGGCTAACCAACGACATTTCTGGATAATTAAACTGAGAATCGAAATATTTAGAGGCGAGAATATACCGACGATGGATAGTGTGCTGATTAAATAAAGCACAAAACTGACAGCAAGGTACATCATGGTCAAGGCCCAGGTAAGGAATACAGTACAAATGAAAATCTTTGTGAGGTATTTGTTTTCTACAAGTAATGCAATTGTTAACTTTTACTGACAACAGTAAGGAGCAAGAAAAAGTTTCCCCAATGGGGTGCTTAGCTTTAGTTGAAGACTTCAGTTCTGAAACTCGAAAACGAAAATTTCAGGAGTCGGCCGACCAGCACTTGCGAACTGCTTCTGCTTCGGGCACCGCACAGCAAGAAAGACTGATGTAATGGTAACGGCTGCAGGTTTTAAACCCCTGACGACCTGACGTCATGGAAGAAGGGATAGCATCCGATGCAGGACCCAAGACTGAAGGCTACTGCTAGCAGATAACCCAAATGTAATGACTGCAACAGTGAAACACGAAGAACATCAGTAGGAACTGTCTACCACTTGATCAGACTATCTGCTGTGTGAAGAAAAATGCATGCATAGGTTCTGCTCCATAACGCAACTTGACAGGATATCCTGAGCAGTTACATATGTTAAAGTGTATTGATCACTTTTGGAAGCATCTTTTTTTTACAATTAATTTCATTTCCTGTTATACTCTTTATGTTAAAGGTGCAAGTGATTTTGCAAAAAATGCAAATTGTAGTGTGTTTTTTGATTTTGTGGTTTCACTGTTTGCTCAGTTTTTATCTATAAGCACATCCTCAGAATATTGTCTAGATGGGTATTAGGAAGGGATTTACATATGACTGCGAAGTTATGGATGATAAAATCCAACATAACTCTCTAATAAAGGAGCCACTTACTTACACTGTGGTTTCACTAGCACATTAAATTTCACTGTGAGGTATTTCATCTTCAAGAATTAGTTGACAACTTGTTTTTCTAGGAAGTAAGAAACTACTAATGGTTTATTTAATATGAAAAATACCATAGCCTATATATTAATTTAAGTAGTGAGGTATTGTGGGTTCAGGCTTTCATGATATTATGGCAAAGATTTTCATCTCTTAGGAAGAAAATCCAGAGAGATGTCCTTACTAACAAAATAAAATGCAAAAATAAAACACTTTTTACAACAAAAAATGCACACTTTAATATTGTATATGATATGGAGTTTATATTCAACTCCAAAGGTTTGTTCTTTAAACTTCCTTGAGAACATGACTAATACACAAATGTATTAGTCATTACTAATCAATATAGATTGCAAGCGCCTACAATCTTTGATATAAATGGATTTTGAATGGTTACGTTCTGACATATTCTCTAAGCATTTTACCCTCACAATGCTATCTGTACTTCCTTTCATTCAAAAGAAAATCTTGAATCCAAAAAGGATGCTTGGGATAAAGCTATTACTGCAAATAATATTAGCCATTGTAGCATGACTGCATAATAGAAGTGGAATGATTATAATCAGTCTTATTCAAATGTACCAGTGTCTTCATATAAATGTGAATGCAGACCACACTGCAGCGCATGGTCCTGTTAATGGTGGCTCAAAAAATGTTCTTGATGTTTGCAAACAGTGCTTGGAATTATGGAATGATCTAAATCTTCACCACAATGCTTATGTACAAACTGCAACAGAGCATTATATCTCTTTCCTGATTATTCTGTGATTGATCAATCAATCATGATTCAGACTGAACAGTAATGAAACATATTGATGATAGGCTGATGAAAATAAATTATAAAAATAATTCTGCATTTACATGAAGCTGTCAGTACAGTTTCAGTTCCCTATGAAAATATTAGGCTGTTTTTAATAATGCGAACAAGTACTAATGCCCGCTTTATGAATCATTCACATTCTTTTGTGCTACCATTACATGAAAAGTATTAATTTCTTTGTGAATCATTTTTTGAATATATACGGAAGCTTAACTTCTTCCAAAAATGCCATCTTCTTCGGATGTCAGCATAACACTAAGGGCCATATTCATTAACAGCTAGAAGATAGCACACTATTTGGTTTTCATTAAGTTGCTCCATATGATTTCTACTGCCACCAAACAGGGAGAAACTGCAGAATATACTAATGAAAACATAAAGAGCTGACGTCCATGCTAATTAACCAATCCAATATGGTGGTGCTATTCAGGAAGCTATAAAGGAATCGAGTACAAAAGGTGTAAGCTTTTGCCATGTACACAAAACCTTTTGGAATACAGCAGAATTACACATAGGAAAAAAAACATGTTAGGGGTTGCAGCTGCTAGTATTATGCTGTGTGTGCAACAGTTGTTAAACCAAGGTGCTGCTGTATGTGCAACAGGCTTTAAATCAAGGTGCTGTTGTATGTGCAACAGGCTTTAAACCAAGGTGCTGCTGTATGTGCAACATGCTTTAAACCATGGAGCTGCGGTAGGTGCAACAGGCTGTAAATCAAGGTGCTGCTGTATGTGCATCAGGCTTTAAACCAAGGTGCTACTGAATGTGCAACAGGCTTTAAACCAAGGTGCTGCTGTATGTGCAACAAGCTTTAAATAAAGGTGCTGCTGTATGTGCAACAGGCATTAAATCAAGGTGCTGCTGTATGTGCAACAAGCTTTAAATAAAGGTGCTGCTGTATGTACAACAGGCATTAAATCAAGGTGCTGCTGTATGTGCAACAGGCTTTAAATCAAGGTGCTGCTGTATGTACAACAGGCTTTAAACCAAGGTGCTGCTCTATGTACAACAGGCTTTAAACTAAGGTGCTGCTGTATGTGCAAGAACCTTTAAATCAAGCTGCTGTATGTTCAACAGGCTTTAAACCAAGGTGCTGCTGTATGTGCAATAGGCTTTAAACCAAGGTGCTGCTGTATGCACAACAGGCTTTAAATCAAGGTGCTGCTGTATGTGCAACAGGTTTTAAACCAAGGTACTGCTGTATGTAAAACAGGCTTTAAATCAAGGTGCTGCTGTATGTGCAACAGGCTTTAAATCAAGGTTCTGCTGTATGTGCAACAGGCTTTAAACCAAGGTGATGCTGTATGTGCAACAAGCTTTAAACCAAAGTGCTGTTGTATGTACAACAGACTTTAAACCAAGGTGCTGCTGTGTGTGCAACAGGCTTTAAACCAAGGTGCTGCTGTATGTGCAATAGGTTTTAAACCAAGGTGCTGCTGTATGTGCAACAGGCTTTAAATCAAAATGCTGTTGTATGTGCGACAGGCTTTAAACCAAGGTGCTGCTGTATGTGCAACAGGCTTTAAACCAAGGTGCTGCTGTATGTGCAACAGGCTTTAAATCAAGGTTTTGCTGTATGTGCAACAGGCTTTAAACCAATGTGCTGCTGTATGTGCAACAGGCTATAAACCAAGGTGCTGCTGTATGTGCAACATGCTTTAAAGCAAGGTGCTGCTGTATATGCAACAGGCTTTAAACCAAGATGCTACAGTATGTGCAACAGACTTTAAATCAAGGTGCTGCTGTATGTGCAACAAGGTTTAAACCAAGGTGCTGCTGTATGTGCAACAGGTTTTAAACCAAGGTGCTGCTGTATGTGCAACAGGCTTTTAATCAAGATGCTGTTGTATATGCAACAGGCTTTAAATCAAGGTGTTGCTGTATGTGCAACAGGCTTTAAACCAAGGTGCTGCTGTATGTGCAGCAGACTTTAAACCAAAGTGCTGCTCTACGTGCTACAGGCTTTAAACCAAGGTGCTGCTGTATGTGCAACAGGCTTTAAACCAAGGTGCTGCAGTATGTGCAAGAGACTTTAAATCAAGGTGCTGCTGTATGTGCAACAGGCTTTAAATCAAGGTGCTGCTGTATGTTCAACAGGCTTTAAACCATGTTGTGCTGTATGTGCAACAGGCTTTTAATCAAGGTGCTGCTGTATGCGCAACAGGCTTTAAATTAAGGTGCTGCTGTATGCGCAACAGGCTGTAAATCAAGGTGCTGCTGTATATGCAACAGGCTTTAAACCAAGGTGCTGTTGTATGTGCAACAGGCTTTAAATGAAGGTGCTGCTGTATGTTCAACAGGCTTTAAATCAAGGTGCTGCTGTATGCACAACAGATTTTAAACCAAGGTGCTGCTGTATATGCAACAGGCTTTAAACCAAGGTGCTGTTGTATGTGCAACAGGCTTTAAATCAAGGTGCTGCTGTATGTTCAACAGGCTTTAAATCAAGGTGCTGCTGTATGCGCAACAGATTTTAAATCAAGGTGCTGATGTATGCACAACAGGCTTTAAATCAAGGTGTTGCTGTATGTGGAACAGGCTTTAAATCAATGTGCTGATGTATGTGCAACAAACTTTAAATCAAGGTGCTGCTACTGCCAGATCTCCAGCAAGAAGAAGGGTGTTTAGAACCCATTTGATTTAACATGCACTTCATGAAACAGAAATTGTTGGGAGATACGGAGTGGATATGGAAACCCTGGAGGAAATATGCAACTTCTGCTGCCCCTACCTCAAGCCATTTGAAAGACGTGGAGAACCCATCCCAATGGAACCAAAGGTATGTGTAGCATACTAGCTACTGTTATTTTCCAGAGACTCACAGAAGATATATTAGAGGTGTCAGGGGCATCAGCATCTAGAAATTTACATCAGTTTTTAAATGCAATGCTACTTCATGCAAGGTAGTATGTTTATTTCCCATGAACACCACAGGAGAAAGAGCAAAAACCATGCAGGAATTTGATGCAGTAGCACACTTTTCTGAAGTGATGGGGGCCATAGATTGCACACAAATAGAAATACCAAACTCCACCCATATAGAAAGAAAGAGGTACATCAACAGAAAAGGTTTCCACTCCAGTTAGGCTGTCTGCAATGCCCAAGGGATCATCTGCAATGTATGTGCAAGACAGCCAAGGCAGTGTCCACAGCTCACACATGTGGCACATTTGCCAGCTGTACATCAGGTTTGCTAGGGGTGACATTCTTCAAGAGCATGTAGAAGAATGTGGGTTATGCACTGGAGCCCTAGCTCATGACACCCTTGAAAAACCCACACAACCCCACTGAGCAAGGTCACAACAAGGCCCAAGCTCAAACTAGAAATATTATAGAACAAGTGTTTGGATTGCTGAAATCAAGTTTCCATTGTATAGAAACATCAGGAGGTTGACTGCAGTATGACCCAGGCAGCTCTGCCGAAATACTTACAGTCTGTGTCATCTTACACAATATAATTCTCAGGAAACAGCTTTAACAAGGACAGCAAGGGGCAGGACCACAGTTTCAATGACCACAGGCAGGGCCAGGAGCAGGTACAGATTTTATTTATTTATTTTATTTTATTTGACGTTTGTTAACCGGGTTGGTCCAACTGAGCACAAAAGCCCATTTTCAGTGAAGCCCTGAGGGAAAAGTGCCAGTACAATAAAAATCAACAATAAAATGTACATTAAAATAATAGAAATAAACAGTAAACAATAATAGGCTGATGACATAAAGGATAACAAAGATGAGACCTTAGTTATTACCTAGCATGGCAGGTACAATGAAATACAAATTATGAGACATAAATTTAGACTTGTGTTGTTACATAATAAAGAAAGAAATATAGAGATTGAAAAACATAAATTTGCAGTACAGATTAATACATCTCATATCTGAGTGAAGCCGAGATATAGTTGTAAAATAAAATATGTAATAGAAGTTGAGAAAGGGGGGAGGAGGTTTTATGTAAGGTACTGGCAGGAGCAGATCCACGAGTTAGATAGGAAGTTTTTTAGTTCTGTTTTGAATTGACTTATGTGTGTGATATTTCTTACATCAAAGGGGAGTTTGTTCCAGGCTTGAGGTACAGGGGGGAGTTTAATAAAGCCTACATGGACTTTTTTTTCTGTGTAGGCATATTGGCACACTACTTACACGAATGTAAGCAGGTGTGCAATCAAGAAAGCAGAGCTGAGCATCACGCACAAGCTCACCCACACGGAAGTATCCATGGCATGCATACCACCTCATAAGCAGGTGAACTGCATGCAAATGAGGGAGCTAGAGCGATCCAGCAAGCAGATAGGCAGTCTTAAAGATCCCATGTTGGTGTCTGTAGTGTACACGGAAAAATGTCATGTACAGGATGTGAAACAGACAACAGGGGCTGTAAAAGTGAAGTTAGATGGGCAGAAATAGCATAGCAGACAGATATGTGCAAAATTATCCACCATGTGTCCAAAACCATATGGAAAATAATTTGAAATAATTTTTTTTTAATAATCTGGGTATGTTTGCATGGTGTGCCACAGTGGGCAAACATGCTTTTATGAAAAAAAAAATAGTGCAAAAAGCAAAGTTATTAATATGTGACAGTAATGTATTATAGGACCCTGCGTGGAGTATCTACAATGGTGGAATAGTTCTGTTGCTAAGGAGACAGGGCCTGGAACCATGTTGTTTCCAGGTTGTGTGCACGGATCCCTGTGCAAATTATCCTGGGTTACTGAATAGCACAAATGGGTATCTGTGTCAACAGATCCCATCTGTGTAGGCAGAGAACCATGTTGGTGTGCACAGAAGAGGTGGCTGACATTCAAGGGGAGTGTTGCTGAGGACTTGTAAGCTCATTGGAGCTCAGTGGTGCCTGTTTGTATGGCACAGCTCTCTGCTGAGCAGGGGTGTGTGTACAGTGCCTACTATGCTTTGTTTACCTACTGGGCACATGTTTCACAATGTTTGAGTGTGTTTGTGTGGTGTGCCACTGTGCTGAATGAGGAAGGCTGCCACAAAATGGCTGAGAAAGGCAATGATATCTTAATTATTGATGACCCCTGTTTCACTTAAACTAGGGCCATTAATGTTCCTTAATGATGTACTTGGCAGGTGGAATGCATTATAGGTAGTCACTCACAAAGGCTGTACCTAAAGCAGAGCACTATAAAGGTTGCATACACCCTACAATCTGATTTCACCCCCATACTCTGCACCAGTGAAGTACAGACTTGGGAGTTTTAACTGAAGGAATGCTAGGGGCTGTTGCAGGTCTGCTACATCTGTATGTGATAGGTGCTGAAGTCAATGCTGCTGCTGCTGCCACTGCTGACAATAGGCCTAGACTGAGAAGGAGAAGAGTGTTCAGGCCCAGGGTAACCTTCCTGGGACTACATGAGCTGGAGATTGTAGAGAGTTACAGGGGGACAGGGACATACTACAAGAACTCACTGAGCTCTGCTGACCCCAACTCTGACCCAGAGTCAACATAGGGTAACCCATTCCAGTGGAAACAAAGGAATGTGTAGCTCTTAGCATACTAGCTACAGGCACTTTCCAAAAACCAACTGGGAATATGATGGGGGACTCACAGGCATCAGCATCCAGGGTATTCCACCAGTTTCTAGATGCCATGCTACCACATGCCAGTGAGCGCATTTATTTTCCCATCACCCCTGATGCAAGGGCCAGCATTATGCAACATTTCTACCATATAGCACACTACTGTGAGGTACTGGGTGCCATAGATTACACTCATGTACACATCAAGGCATCACCCAGTGAAGAGGGTAGAATCTATGTCAACCACAAGGGGTATCACTCCATCAACTGCCAGGTCGTATGCAATGCCCAGGGCACTATCATCAATGTGTGTGCTGGCAGCCCTGGCAGTTATCATGACTCACATATCTGGCACACATCACAGCTGTACCAGATGTTTGCTAGGGGGGACATCCCACATGGCCAATTACTGGGGGATGATGGCTATGCCCTGCAACCTTAGATGATGACACCCATCAGAAATGCATGCACACCCACAGAAGAATGCCATAATGAGGCACACACACAAACTAGGAACATCATAGAGCATGTGATTGGGCTACTGAAATCACAGTTCCAGTGTCTAGATATATCTGGTTGAGCCCTGCAGTACTCTCAAGCCACATGTGCACAGATGTTCACAGTATGTGCCATGCTACACAATATGATCCTGCAGAAACAGCTGCAGCAGGATCAGCAAAGGGAAGGGATAAACAGCCTCCCACCAATGCCTAGGTCACCACAACCACACCACAGGGGGACTCCAAGTAGGAAACCCCTGAGGTTGTCCCTGTAGGCAGACATAGGCATGCCCGGTATGCCCTGACTTTGGCCAAGAGACAACACATAGCACATGCACTGACAACATAGGACCCTATGGACTGACACCTTACTCTGAAACTCATACATATTAGTAAAAATGATGCCAGCCAGCCCACACAACCTGTACCTAACCATGTACTGGCTGTGTACTGCATGCATCAGACAGCGTCAACCCTGAACTACAGGTCTGTCAACTGCAGCATTCGCAAGATAAGTCAATCACCTATTCACCACTTGTAAGGGGTACTAGACTATGGTATCATATGTATGGATCTGCCACATGTATGCAAGGGAATATAGTGGCTACTGGGCCACTTGGAGAGATCTAACTGCCACTTGAGACAACAGGTACTCTGTCCAATAATATGTGCTCCATAATATGCACTAGGCCACTGGGCTGTAAATTCCACTACATTATTCAGGGGAGATGACAAACAGTTGGGTCATATGACAATCATACAACTGCCTATGCCAGCAGAGCATGAGCTGGTCATCCCCCACCCCTAACACATCAGTGTACCCATACAACTCCTGAAACACTAAATCTGCAATGATATATCAGCAAACCAGCCAAATTCCACGGATGTGACATAGAACCTGGCCACACGTTCTATGTCTCACAATGTATGTCTGTATGCTGTTGATTGTGTGATGAATGACACCATCCTGTGTGGCTCAGTAGGCTAGGGACATTAGCATGGGTGATGGTGTTGATGGTTTGAATCTGGCAGTATCCACAACTTTTGCATGTGAGGTAGTCATATGGTGGTGTTCCTACAGACTGTCATACCCCTCAGTCTGTTAGCACATAAAAGCTGGACAAAGCCAGAGAGAATGGGGTGGCAAATGGCCAAAACTAGAGACAGACATTCAGATGCTCTGAGTAACCTAGAAGGTGGCTAGTACAAAAGTGGGTTGCATCACAACAGAATATATGAAGGATATAAAGTCCAACACTCAAATGTTTGTCTCTAGTAAGTACTATTCACTGACTGCACTATACAACATTTTACCAAAATACCACAAATGTACAAGGAACAGACCAGATATATGGGGTGAAATGCTGGACATTATGAAAAAACATGCAAAGTGAGAGGTATGCAGACTGTCACCCTGTATATGGTGTTACATTATGTACCCCAGTCACATATTAATTACAACACACAGCCGGGGAATGCCATGGACAGCATCAGGGAAGTGCTGTACAAGTGATGGGGTTTCCCTGCTCTGGTTCAGATCCTGTCAATTGCATTATTATGTTGGAAACAGGTGCAGCTTTTAATGTCTGTAGCACACAAAATTCCAGCCTGGATTGCAGGTAGCTCTGGCTTGGAGTCACCTTGTAAGTACTGATAGTCGCACTGGGCATACTCCTACACTTAGCTAACCTGAGCGCAATTCGGTTGCCTCTTCCTCACAAAGACCTGCTATGTGGAAATACGTCTGTATGTACACACACAGCAACATTTATAGAGACATCCCTGTTATACATATTTATATATGCGTGTATATGTATATATATATATATATATATATATATATATATATATATATATATATATATATGTATATGTGTGTGTGTGTTTATGTGTGTGTGCGTGTGCGTGTGTGTGTGCGCGTGTGCGTGTGCGTGTATGTATGTATGTATGGATTTTCCCTATTGCCCTCAGAATGCTGAGGTATCTGCACTCACATATCAAAGCAAAGGAACCAAGCTAAGGTCGTGACAGTACATAATCCACTCACCCACAGACCCCTGTGCCTGTGGAATGTCACCTTGTAGACAGACACAGATGAGCAGGTGTTGTACTGTACAATGGTTCAATGCACACCTTGGACAGGCCATATTGTCCTTGGTCACATGTTTGCCTATTTACCTGCAACCATCCACATATGGCCATATTGCTAACTGTACACAAATAACAGGGATAGTGTCAGGTATCCCACTCCTAGGACACTAGATACAGTAACAGTATCAAGCAATATCACTCTGCAGGCCACACATGCTGTCTAACATAAGGCTACATTGCATACTCCACAAATACTGTGCCTGCAATCACATATATAACAGATGTAACCCATGGTGCATGTGATAAATACTGCAAGCTATAGTGTGTAATAGTAGATAGGTAGGGGTTCTAATCTCACAGCAGCCAACTGTGTGTGTGTGTGTGTGTGTGTGTGTGTGTGTGTGTGTGTGTGTGTTTGTAAATATATCCACATGCAGCACTATAGAAAAGCCCATATGGGTTATCTCTGTGCAATGATTATACACTTTTTGGCCCTGTGAGTAGCTCCTGGCCCAGAATTGCCCTCCTGTACATAAGCATAACTGATGTCTGCCACCTGCCTGACCTGGACACAGGATATTTGTAGATGTCCCAACTCCATCACCACACCTTCTAAATTTATAAGTTCAGATAACCCAGTTGACATGTAGCTAAGGTAGTAGACCTTATCACAAAGGATGAATGCATGAATACACTGACTGCCTCCGTTGTCCCTGATAGATTGTTCTATACATATGCACCTAGGGAGCCATGCATGCATACTGCCGTACCTTGCTGATGTCATATTTCTGCTGTGCGGCCATGCCATCCAGTACCGCTATATTGCTGCCATGAGTCCATAGTGTATCCCTCAGACTCCTGGAACAGAAACATACACAGGCCCATGACATAACTGTCATTCTGCAACACTACTACCAGTCCAACATCATGCAGCAAAGATACACAAAGTGTGATGTGTAGTTATGACACATACCAGCATGCAGTACCTGCTGTAGGACACAACAAGTGGCATGGCAAAACAATACTGCACTACACAAGTACACGTCAAGTAATATAGACACCCTGTGTATCAGACACATAGTAGCATTTCCCTGCATTGATGGCACAAATGGCAGGGATGTGCCACAGGTATCATCACATACACAGGGTGTGGTGTGGGGGTACTGGAAGCCTAGCCTGTGCTAAACAGTTAACAGCATGTGTGTGAGTCAGGAGGGGTGTGGGTTACATGGGCCATGAAGAGGTGCCGTGTGTGTCTATAAATGACCTGAATATGACAGTGGTGTTTGAGTGTGTGCATGTACAAAGTCAAGCCCAGTGCCAGCCCTACATGTGTGTATGTTGGACAGCTGAGGACCGTACATGGTAGACTGGACAGTTCACCATCTCCAGCCATGAACATGGGAACTGGGTTTGCCAGGAGTAGCACTTTCATCACTATGTCCAAGGTCAGATGCAGTGCTAGTACCTGACGGTGACTGCAGAATGCTGTGGCTGTGGCTGCCATGGCCTGCCATGTCATGTTGTGGTCAGCACACTTCCCTCTGTAGAGCTGGAAGTACTGTCACTATGGGAGCATGACTGTGCATGGCCATGTGGACTTTCAGCAGATGGTTTTGCTGACCTATGTCCGTGTGTCCGATGCCCAACCCCAACCAGATGTTCCAGCACAGACAATGTGCTTTCCAAGACAGACACTGTCTCAGCCCACTGTCTGTCCACTGCAACAGTGAACTGATACAGGTTGTCCCCAATGTGGTGGAGGCAGTCATGGATGTTTGACTGTGCTGCATCCATAACCCTAAGCATCCATCTGGTGTTGTGTTCAGAATGTGCCTGCACCGCCATGACGGCCTGAAACATGTGCCAAGTAACCCATGATGTGACACCTGCAACAGATGGTGGATGGACAGCAGTCATCCTACATGCACCCCTGTCAATCTGCCTGTGGGGGACATCACCAGATCTCTGGCTATGGTCAGTGTCTACACTTCCTGATGCTATAATTGCCACACTGTCCTGTTCAATGTTGCCACCCTCTGTGGCCTCTGGGCAGTGGGTATGTGTGGGCATACTGACTATGTGCAGTGACAATATGGAAAGAAGAGGGATGTCAACCTCTGGGATAGATTCAGCCCCTGACAACCCCACCTGTGCCTCACTATGGCCACCATCATCATCAGAGTCTGATGAGACACTGGCATCAGGTTATGAGGGGGACAGACTTCAATTCCCCCCCCCCCCCGGTCACCTGTGAAAATCAAGACAAAAGCTGTAAATTACCAACTGCACTTTTATGTATGGTAATCCAAACAGACTCATACAAAAGGAGGACCCACAACTGCATTGCCAGTCTCACATCTTCTCATCTCCACTCCCATACACAACAGATAACCTTGCACCAACATACACAGACATGTCAAGCCCTTTATAACATCTACATCAGACACATCCAGGTAAAGGTGCCAGTACAATCTGTCTGTAAGGTATGAAATATGACACTATACGTGATAGACCTACACATAAAACCCAGTACACCTGTCTTGAGAATGATATGCCAGTACTTGTGTCACTGCCTCAGGTATGTAACATCTCCCTTTTGTGTTTCAATAAGCATCGTAGAGTAATTGCCTCATGTATGCCAGGCTGTGTAGCCACTCATAACTATAAGTGCAGGTGTGTCAACAGTCATTCAGATACACACCTGTGACTAACCAGTCTATGAACCATAGTTATCTGTTCCAGAATGGGACATACAAATATTCTACTCTGACTAAACATAGCATTTGTACATAGGACAGTATCGCAGCCCTTAACTTTCATAGAGTATATACGATCCATAGAAAACTTCATCACACTTGCCAGGTACAGGACCGTGGACTTGGGCCACTCCTGATGGACCTATGAAAAGGTGAGGGAGAGATATTGTCAGCACCACCAAATGTCACAGCATTACAAAGTAATATGTGCAGATATCTACACATACAGTACCTACTGTCATACTGGCTATATTGCTGGCATTCTGAGTATGTGTACACAACTGTGCATAAACCCTACCCCCCCAATGCAGATAAACCTAAGACCCATGTACAGGTATGTGCAGGTATGTACAGCATACCACAATGACTGATACAGTATTACACTGGTGAACACAGTACACCACAATGTATTGTGTGATATATGCCTGTGAGCTGTTGTGTGTTCCTAGGTTCTCCAGGAATTCCTCTGTGGCTATGAGTGGATGTTCTGTCACAGGCCCTCCACTGGTGGTGGCAAAATTTCTGGCAATATCAGCTGCCCTTCGTTGTCCAGCATTCAGCATGTCTGTGGCCCATGTTGGACCTGTTCATAGGGCCTGTGCTCTCAACCAATCTGATTGACATCCCACACAAGGTCTGCCTCAATGCTGACCACTGCTCCTAATTATGCCTTCCCCTGGACAACAAGATCTGTCTCAGTCCATCCAGTATTATGTCATTCTCTGCATCTGTGAAGGGGACATGTCTCCTGTGGTACATGGTTCCTGAAAGACAACAAAAGGAAAACACATTACAAGACCAGAAACTTGGACGTTTACTATGTACAGATCCAGCACACCCGTAATGGCTTGCAATATCCATTGCTCCCTCACATGTCATGCCCCACAGTCTGGCAAGATAGTAGTAATAGTGGGGTATGTCCATGTGTGGTGTGAAAGATTCTGCTGTATGTTTCAACACCCAGCACTGCAATCTACTGTGGTGTGTCCCCTACGGGCAAACTCCCACTGATATGTCATATGGCCACTGCCAGACAATTAACAGTGTGCTATTACAACAACTATATGGGGGCAGTCCAGCAATAGCAGTGTGCAACAATGACAGAAAACAATGCAAATCTACTGCAGTATACGTTCCCTGTAGGTATTATACCTCTGAACTATACAGATGTTTGCAGAATGTCAAGATGTTGGCCTCATAGTTTTGGTCATTTTCACACAAACTTGTGGATCTCTGACAAATATTTAAACACTGTTGCTGTGCCCCCCTCCCCCCCCCCCATAAATTATGCCTTTTTCCTGCTTTCATGCTGTATGGGATTGACAGGTATGTTAGGCATAGCAGTCAACCAAACAGGCACATATATCAACAGAAACAGGGACTTAGTTGGAGTACATCAGGGACATTCAGGGACACTTTTAAAATGTTAGAACTATATATGTGAATGAATGAGGGAGGTGAATTACAGTACATTGTTTGATGTTATAGGATTGTACACCCTTACTCATTGTCATGATGTATTATGTGTAGCTCACTAGCTTTCCTACAACAGCCAACCATTGTAGAAGTGATTGACAAGGACAGAGCTGAGATGTGACTGAAAATCAGGGACAGTCGAGAAGCATGCCTGTAGGTGTAGGACAGCAGAGTATTACTGACTGTTGTAATCTATATTCCCCATACCTCCATCCCCCCATCTGCATCCTGTTATATGGAGAACTCTATTACATACCTGGTGGAGTGCAATACTCCTTGCTTAAACTTTGCTTCTGGTAATCTTTTGAAAATATACTTTCCTTCTGAGTTAAGTTTCATACAGACCTGTTCCCCATAGCCAACTGCTTGCCTTTTTAAGGTACTGCTCATTAGCAGGTAATTGCCTCTGCACCATTCTGTGGCTCTGATATGGTAATTGCAGCCAAAATAGCTGAATTGCACTATCATTGGCCAATGACATTCTACCACAGTGCAATATATAAGGCCTTCAAGTAGAGCTGGAACCTTTTCTTACTTGTTAAGATAGACATTACTGTGGTGTGCAGAGTACAACATCACAGAGGCTAGGTACCATAACTGTCAATTGTAGAGATTTATAGAGTATATCCACAGTTTTGCCTCATATGTGTGGTCAGTGTCCCATGCCTGCGTTAGCGCTTATTTCCCACTTTTCCTGTAACTAGTCTAGTCCAGATACAGATTTGCTGTATCCAGGATTGTTTGAAAGCTTCTGAGAGGTGCCAAAAAGTCTGCTCTTCAATGTTTCCCTTAGATCTGTTAGTTCTCTCCTCTCCTACACTTTTACTAGGTTATTAGTCTAGTACTTTACCAGATTTCTTGTAGCAATTATTGTAGCACGCAAAAGTGCTGCCAGCACTAAATGTTCTACAAGGAAACAGCTCCAGTACTTATTATTAATGCCCACCCCTCCAGGCATGTCTAAAGGTCAGTTCCCTGTGCTTTCTCCTGTTAACCTGGTGAACTTGGTCATCCTGAGGCAATGTAGCAACTGCCTCATGTACATTGACAAACCTCTCCTCTTGCCTCCCAACACTCAGACTTGCGAGAGATGCACTTATATATCCAAACTGGAAGCCACGCACTCTTCAGCCAAGACCAGAATAGCTGGTCAAGAGGAGAAGGTCAACACTTGCACCACACCACATGGAACATATAGCCCTCCAGAACACACACCAGTATAAAAACACAAACCACACACCCACCTCCACTGAGGCTCACAAAAATCTACCCAAACAGCAGAGACCTCCAGGAAAGAAATGCGCTCAACCACCACAACACAACACTAATCATGAGACACATAACTCTCCTAAACAGTGTGCCACTCAACAAAAGCCCTTAAGGCAAAACAGCATGCCCAACACACCAGTCATAGGTGACTCGATAGTGAGGCACACTGATGTCCCACTCACTAGGTTGAATAAGGAGAAAGTAACAGTCAGCTGCCTGTCAGGTACCAGGATCCACCACATAATGCACGCACTCAGGTCCCTCGACAACAGGTACAAATATGACTCTGTCATTGTACATGTGGGTGTGAATGACCTGAGACATACCTCCCTGGACTACATGAAAAGAGACATGGAGGAGCTCTCGGATTATGTAGCCCAGGCGGATATGACCCTAGCCCTGAGCAGCCTCCTACCATCATCCATGAATGATACCACAGTACAAGCAGTAAGTGATTGATTTCAACAATTGGCTAAGTTTCGGGTGTCATTCTAAGGGGATCCAGTATCAGTCTGCCTGGGATGACATGATTGACAGACCTCGATGATTTGCCAGAGATGGACTGCATCTGTCACCACTGGGATTCCGGATACTGGCCAAGGCTCTTGCCACACCTATAGTGCCTTTTTTAGGCAGTGTTCCAAAGACCAAATTACCACTGTAACAGCTACAAACAAATGCAATCTGAGGGTCATGCTGCTCAATGCTAGAAGTCTAAATCTCAAAATGCACTCGCTCGAAGCACTCCTTAAAATGGAGAACATCAACATTTGTGCTGTAACAGAGACCTGGTTCAAGGCAACAGAAAGCATCCCTGCACTACCAGACTATAACTCACTCAACACCTTTCAGCCCCAGAACTTGGACCGAAGCTCCAAGGGTGGTGATGTTTCCATATTCATAAAATAACGCATCAGAGATACTTCATGTACAGCTAACATTGGTTAAGGCAGCAATTCAGATTGTAGCCTGCTATAGGTCCACAACCATGTCCCAAGACTCACACGCCACATTCCTAAGCACCCTGGAGAGTGTTAGGGTCCAACCTAACACTGTCATACTGCGTGACTTCAACTACCCCTCCATTAATTGGGAAAACTACTCATGTACTAATACACTTGCCCAACATTTCCTGGAATTCATTAATTCCAGTGCCCTTGACCAGCTTGTTCTTACCCCCACTAGAGATAGCAACATCCTTGACCTGGCCATTACTAACTTGGGCAACCATTGCTCTACACCAATAGTCAACTCCTCCCTGGTTAGATCCAACCACAAACTAATCACCTTGAAAATCCACACCCCCCCCCTTCCCATGCAAAGGTCACCACCATGAAAAACTTCTCCAAAGCTAACTTTGGGCTCCTAAAAACAGAGGTAGCTAACTTCATGGCACCCATGCAAATGGAGAACAGTTGCATGACTGCCGAATCATACACTAATGCCCTGTATGAAGAAATATGTACACAGATGCATGGATCTCACCAAAAATCGACAAAATTTGCAGATGATTGCAAGTTGGGAGCTATTATTAACTCCCCACATTATGTTGACATCCTACAGAAAGGCCTCACTGAGACCAATGACTAATGTCAGAACCATGACCTTAAGCTCAATGACAAAAAATGTGTTGTCATCCCCTTTGGGAAAAACCCAGTTCCCATGAATTACCACATCGATGGTAGTCCACTAAACACAGAAGGTGTTATAAGTGATCTGGGAACACAGGTTGGCAGCAACCTCTTTTTTGACCACCACATTGCCACTGTGGTCAGAAAGTCCTTCTATGTGGCACATCTCATTACTAAGGGTTTTGCATCCAGAAAGAAAGAGGTCATTGTCTCCCTCTACTCTTCCCAACTTAGGCCAGTCATCGAGTACAATGCACCTTTTGTCATGTACCTCACTAGACACCTGCAACAACTGGATAGGCCGCAAAAGTACCTCACAAAGAGGATCCTAGGCCTTAAACACTTGTTCTATATGAACAAACCCAAAAAAAGCCAACTATTCTCTGTCTCATATCGCCTACTTAGAGATGATTTCTGCTTGATTTACAAAGCCATGTCTGACCCAGCTAGGGTTACCATAAGTCCGGGTCTCCCCGGACACGTCCTCTTTCTGGGCTCCCGTCCGGGTGTCCAGGCAGTTTCTGAAAATTCTGTGATTTGACAAATCACAGAATTTTCAAAAAACAGACGTCCCTATTTCAGCAGGATTGGCCCAGGATTGGCAGTTCGATCCCAAGTCCCGCGCTGCCGGTTACAGTCCTGGCAAAACAGCCCCCGCTTTGTTTTTTTTTTGATTGGCCCATATACCGGTATACAAGCCAATCAAAAAATTGCAAAACAGAGCTCTGTTCAATGCGGAACTGCTTGATGTTCCGCATTGAACAGAAGACGGTCTGCTGTGTGAGTTTTTGATTGGCTCATATACCGACATATAGGCCAATCAAAAATCGCCAAACACAGAGCTACTTGTCTTTCATGTGGAACTGCGATGTTACGCATTAAAGACTAAAGACTTTTTTTTTTTTTTTTTGAAAGACCCTTTTGTCCCGACTTGGTCAGTCAAGAATCTGGCAACCCTAAAAGAGGACGAAAAAATATATAATACCAGGACATATTTTTTGTCCTCTTTTTCGTATAACCAAATATGTTAACCCTAGACCCAGCTCTGTTAGACATGCTACATGTAAAGAAATCCCAATCCCTCCACACCACACACTCCAGAGACCTCAAACTCATTACCACAATCAACCGAACAAGCTGGAGGGACAGTTTCATAACCCAGAGACTGCACATGCTATGGAATAGACTTTCTATACATGTCAAACAGAGCACCTCACTGGCCCTCTTCATGAGAAATCTTGATGAGTGGATGGGGAATGGAAAATTCACCCCGGGGATCACTCCAGTGGCTCTACTCGACAGAGGCACTGTTTTATTTTATTTTATTTATTTTATTTTACATTTGTTGACCGGGCTAGTCTAACTGGATACATGTCCATTTTCAGTAGAGGCCCAGGAAGAAATGCTCCAGGAAAACATACAAAAAATTAATAAGCTTTACAAAGTAAGAAGCAACCATTGTTACATAAGCATTATAACAAAATAACAAAAATTAATTAAAACAAAAAATTTTTTTTTTCAGTAGTTGTAGATAGTTATACTACTCAAAGTAAAGGATAACAATAATATACATATAAAGATAGATTTGTATGCAGAACATAGTATATAAAGGTATTGTAGGGAAGATTGTAGTAGATGTAGGCTGAAAATAAGAGTAAAGGAAAAAAGTTAGTCAGGGTTGGTACAGGAGCATAACCAGTGGTTATTGAGAAATAGTTTTAGATTCCTTTTAAAAAGTAGGAGTGAGGTCTGAGATGTAAGGTCAGGTGGTAGTTGATTCCATACTTTTCCGACAGAGTTAGAGAACAAGGAGTCGCCTGCTGAGTTTTTTGATTTGGTAGTATTAATCAGCACTGGGAACTAAGGTTGGGTGGCACGATGCCAGGATAATCCTATGGGCTAGGCTTGTAAAGACTCCAGGGCCATTAGCCTAGTAAGTTACTAATAGCCAACAATAAATCCAGCAACAAAGCTGATGACTCACTCTTTACCAATGTCATGGGCAGAATCTGGAACAACCTTCCTAAAACACTAACCTCTCTCATCTACTCTACTCTTTAAGAAACACCTCAAAGATCACCTAAAAATTCATTGGCTTTGTCCCTGCTCAATGCCTGACTAAACATTACTTATCCTCCTTTCACTTCCCCTTTTCCCCTGCCTCCTGCGCTACTGCCCCACCACACTTTTAATTATTACAAGCTAACTATTTACTACTATTTATATTTTCCAGCCTACTCTCTTTCTCCCTCTTTGACTAAGTGAATGTCAATTTGTTTTTTTTTTTCAAATATTGTTTAAACTTGTGCTGATTGTACCAGAAAACTCGTGGCGTGATTGCTGCTTAAACCTATACCATGACTCTATAACTTGGATCACACAAATTACTTGTACTGTCTTTACAAACATTTTTTGCTTTATAATGTATTTTAAGCTTGTTTTTTTATTCTAACTATTGTATGGAGTAATCTTCTCATACTTGGATCTTTTCTCCCCAGGCCTCTACTGAAAATGGATATGTATCCAGCTAGACTAGCCCAGTCAACAAATATAAAATAAATAAATAAATAAATAAATATACCTATGAACCTATGAACCTATGACATTGTGGTCATCTGGCAGTTCACTGGCAAACATTGTGGGTTGAGGTCGGTAAGGTAAGAGACACACTTGAGTGTCAGACTTCATACCCATCAGAATATGCATGCTAATGCAATAGCTTTTAGCATATCAATCTACTATCTTTGCAGGGGCAAACCATTACATGTGTCCCTATCTGTGGGCCTTAGCCCCCCCCCATTACATATGGCTGTGTCCGGATCCCTTGTTCTAGGTGGTTGGGTGGTATGGCAGGTCTGTAGTAGCTAACCTTACATACATACATACATACATACATACAAATGTTACAAGCACAGGCATTAAAGCCCTTCTAGCTTGCCAATATGCCAAAACACTTGTTCCTATAATAAATGTCCAGGCTGTTCTTAAAAATATCTAAACTAGTACTTGCTTTAATGTAATTTGGTAGTCTGTTCCAAGCATCAGTGACTCTGTCATAGAACCAATTAGTGCACTTCTTGTTCCTACAGAATCTTCTACACAGGATGTCTGATGATTCTCTAGTACTTTTTGATAACCCCAAACATTCCCAGAGGTAGTTGTCACTAAATACGCTATATACCTGAATAAGATCTCCTCTTAAATATTTGTAAGAGACACTGTACAAGTTCAGATATTTTAGTCTTTCATAATAACTTAGATTTTCACATCCATGGAAGCCCTTGGTATATTTCCGCTGTACTCTTTCCAGTTTATTCATGCTTGTTTTCCTATAGGGTTTCCATATTGTTATTCCATACTCAAGTCTGGGTCTAATGTAACTAACAAACAATGACTTCATTATGTTTGATTTCCTGGACTTTATAAATCTTTTTATACAACCTATAGTTCTATAACTATCATTAGCCAATTGGTTGATATGATTAGAAAAACTCATAGCTGAATCTACCCATATAAATGAGTCTACAGTTTCAATCACTGTGTGCTGTATTAAATATTCACCTTTCAGTTTATGTCTCCCAAATCTCATATGCTTAGTTTTTGATGTATTTATCAACATATTATTCTCCTGTGCCCAAATGGTCAATTTAGTCAAATTATTTTGCAGACATGCCTTATCTGTAACACTTGTAATCAGTTTACCCAATTTCAGGTCATCAGCATATAGACTGTAGAATGGGTTCAGGCACCTAGGCAGTGAGACATTTCCCTGCGAAACATTTTGGCCTGGGACACATGGCTGAAGTGACATTCATCTGCAGAGAAATATGGCTGTTTGTTTTCCCCCTGTGAATTTGGTTATTGAAGTTGTAGATATGACAGCACATTCTTCTCTTTGCCCACAGGGAATTTGCAAACAGCCATATTTCTCTGCAGCTGAATGTCACTTCAGCCATGTGTCCCCAGCCAAAATGTATCGCAGGGAAATGTCTCGCTGCCAAGGTGCCTGAACCCCCTCTCAAGTAATATGCATGAGACACTATGGGCCAAATGGTAACAACTGCGGGTACACACCTACACAGAACACTTGCACATCAGGTGGACCTAAATAACTACCAAAGTGTTCTTTGGGATAAAATGGTGATACTGTGCAATCTAGGTACTCATTGCCATGGTATTCCTGTAACAGGCAGATTACACACTATTAATTACATAATGTGAAATCATAATACTTGAGAGACATGTATGTGCACAGTACAGGCACTAAACAGCAGTCATGCCTTGGTTGGCAAGTATGGGAATAGAACCCAAAAGCAGTGACTGCAGGGGATATCTGCATGGAATGTATTAATCAATTGCAGCAACTTCTAACAGACACTCCAGGCATACAGCCATACCAGGATTACACATATTATTTCTGACTGCACATTGCTCATTTTTCACATTCTTGCTTATGATTTTAACAATGTGGGAAATCTAAACACACAATTATCTACCCATAATATGGGCTACCACACCCATTTACCTGTAGTTCCTGTGGAGACAGAATATGTGAGCATTTCTTGACTGCTACTGTAATATGTACTGCTACATAGCACTGGATTCGAACCCTGGTCTGTGTGAGGCAAAATATACTATATACAGAGCATTTAACAAACTTGAGCTACTGATTCACTGCTGATTATTGATTGAATGATATTTGCCTAGAACTTACCTGGAACCAAAATATGACCTGGCAGTGCTATTATAGTGTTATACTAGACTGCAGTGGCAGTAGAACACACATGCATGAAATACAAGCATAACACATATAGTAGGTACGCTATATATTAGTATAAACAATGCTGGTGTACACAATGTATTGTTAGTGGGTTGAAATATCTGTGAAGTCAACAAACAATATCAGTTCATGGAGTGGGCTACCTCACCCATATACCTTGATTACCTGATGTTTGTGGATGACAGAGAATTATGGGAACAATATTGGCCTAGAGACAGCCTAGAATAGTGCTATATAAGTTAAACAAATCAATTGGCAGCCATAAGATTTGCATTCTACAGCTATTTTATTTATTTATTTTATTTTACATTTGTTAACCTGGAAATTCCGACTGGACCAGGTCCATTTTCAGTGGACGCCTGGGGAGAAAAGCTATGGCATCAAGTTAAACAAATACAGTACATCCAGCATAATGCACAAAACAGGTTACATCATGTATGCTGAGCATATTAACATAACAAGAAATTAATAAAACACTCCAGGTAAAAGAAGATATAGAACATAAGTAAAAGACAATGTCAGTTACAGCATATCCAGCATACTACACAAAACAGGTTTCATCATGTATGCTGAGCATAGTAATATAATAAGAAATTAATAAAACACTCCAGGTAAAAGAAGATATAGAACATAGGCAAAAAGACAATATCAGTTATACATTGGTAAGAGAAGAAAATATATCAAGTAAGATTCTACAGTTAAAAGTACCCTTTCAGATGACCAAGCCTACAGGGGATCAGAGCTCCAGCATGTGATCAGAGAGGAATTTGGGGAGTTAATAGCAGTGTGGGTAGGGTTATGTGATGCAAGGGCATAACCAGGTGCTAAGAAGATGCGATTTAAGGGAGTTTTTGAATATGGATGTGGAGGGGGCAGTGGACACAGATAGGGGAAGAGAGTTCCAGTTTCTGGCAATGGTGTGGGAGTAGAGCACTTTCCCTGCATTGTTGTTAGCCTTGGTGATGGAGAGGAGAGATTTTTCACTAGATTTTAGGTACCGGTTTTCAGTATAGGCAGTAAGTAGGTTGGATAATGAGGGTTTATCTTAGGATATTTGAGAATATTGTAGGCTGTGCCCAGCTGGTGATAGTTAAGTAGCTGTGGTAGCTCAAGCCGTTTTAGTTCTTTTAGTGCAGTACAGTGATGGGTTCTCTAGGTTGAATTAGTAGCATTCTTGGCTATTTTATTGCAGCATGATTCTAGTTTGTCTAGGTCATATTGTCTGACTTGGGTAAAGATTGGTGCTGCATATAATAAAGGTAAGAGGAGGTGGCTTTGTGCAAGAGTGACTCTTGCTTTTTGTGAGAGAAAGGACTTATGCCTGTATAGGGAGCCTAGCTTTTTGTGTACTAGTTTTATGGTATATGAGATGTGAACATCAAAGTGGAGATTATTGTCTATTTCAATGCCCAGAAGTTTGGTGTGGTTAGCAGGGGAGATGGTGATGCCATCCTTAGATGTTATGGTAAAAGAGAGGGTTTTTTTTATATATTAAGGGTAAATAGTAGCAGTTTTGTCTTTTTGGGATTTAGAATTAGTTGGATACCTGATATCCATTTTTCTACTGAGTTAAAGGTATCTTGAGTGAGTGTATGTAGGGTGGTGGGAGATGAGGCAGAGCAGATCAGGGTTGAATCATTTGCATATTACATGAGTGTGGCATGTTGTGTAGAGCATTTGAGGTTATTTGTGAAAACAGAGAACAATAGCGGGCCCAGTATAGAGCCCTGTGGGACTCCTATGGTGGTTGGAAGTTGTGTAGACAGAGTTCCTTTCCACTGGACTGATTGTTGCCTGTCAGACAAGTAGCTTCTGAACCAGGCTATAGTAGAGGAGGTGAAGGATAATGATGTTAGTGAGTCTAGTAGAATGGAGTGGGAGACCATATCAAATGCTTTTGAGAGGTCTAGGAAAATGGCTGATACATATTTGTTATCATTCCAGTGAAGGTTTATATAATTAGTGAAGGATAGAAGGGCTGTTATAGTGCTGTGATGTGGTTGGAAACCATGCTGTGTGGTAGATAGTAGATTGTGTGTGTTAAGAAATGTCATCACTTGCAAGTGGATGCATTTCTCAAGAATTTTGGATAGGGGCAAAGGATGGCAATAGGTTGGTAGATGGAGAATTTGTAGGAGTTACCTCCTTTATGGAGAGGAATTATGTGAGATACTTTCCAGAGTTTGGGTATGTAGGATTCTAGTATGGAGCTGTTGATTAGGATGGAGACAGGATATGATAGGGAGTCACTAGCCAGTTTTAGGTATGCAGCAGGTATGTTATCAGCTGCCAATGTGGTTGGCTTTAGTTTTAGGAGTAGATTTTTGATAGCTGAGGTGGGCACTAGTGATAGGCTGAAAGAGGGGGTGATGTGGGATAGGTTGGGTTCTGATTGAGGTAGACTGATTTTGGTTATTTGACTGGACAGGGCTAAGATGGATTTAGTAAAATGGTTATTAAATTGAGAAGCTATGTCTGGGGTATTGTTAGAAGAGCTGGGTGCTGGAGTAGTGGTTTTTGCCTGGCTTTAGTAGGGAGTTAATGGCATACCAGAATGTTTGTGGATTATTTGAATATTTCATTCGGGCACTAAGAAAATAGTTTTGTTTGTTTATTTTGGATTCAGCCTTGGCCTTGTTTCTAAGCTGTTGATAGTATTGCCTGGAGCTAGGGGTTTTGTCAGTTTTACAAATTTTCCAGGCTTTATCTCTGGCTTTTAGTAAGGCTCTGGTATCCCTACATAGCCAGGGTTGCGTAGTTGGCTTTAACTCTAATCTTTCTGCTGGGAGCTAGACTGTCAAGGATGTTAGAGAAGGTAGTATTGAAGTAGTCTACTGCCTGGTATAACCCAAGTGTCCGTAGTGGTTCCCAGTTGCAGAGGCTTAAGGCAGTATTTAGGTATTGTGGGGTAAGGTTATGGTCATCTCATACAAGTTTGTAGACTACTGGTTTGGGGTGATTGGTGTCTTTGTGGAGTAGGAAGGTGGGGTGATGATCACTTAGGTCATCTGGGATTATATATTTTTATATTATATTTATACTTATATTTTTATTAAGTTATATTTGACTGCAGCACCTTACCTTACAGCCTGAATGCATACAGCTCTATTGCAATGGTTACAACAACACAATCCTGATGTACACCATTTTCCTTGGTGGCATTGGCATTGTTTCATGTTTATTGCACTACAATTGGCATTATTTATTTATTGCAATACAACTCTAATTCCACATTTATTGCACTACAGACTTTGTTGTAAATACTTTAATGCAGTTACTAGTATTGTTTCATGTGTTTATTGCACAACAGTTTGCATTATTCATTTCTTGCAATACAGCTCTAATTCCGCATTTATTGCTCTGCACACTTTATTGTATATATTTTGATGCAGTTACTGGTATTATTTCATGTGTTCATTGCACAACAGTTGGCATTATTCATTTCTTGTAATACAGCTCTAATTCCACATTTATTGCACTACAGACTTTATTGTATATACTTTCATGCAGTTAATGCTTTACCCTTTCTTTCTTATTTCACCACAGTTAACATAATACATCCATACTCATCACACTCATGGCACAACCTGGCCAGCCACCAGATGTATGGTTCAACATTGTGAGCCCTCTCTTCTGCAGCTGTTGGGAGAGAAGCACACCATTATGCATATCAGTTTTGCAGACATTCAGATTAGATATTGGTGAAACAGAAGTAAAATTACTTACATATCTGTGGGACATTCCCTGCCCAAGCTTCTTGGACCCAGGTGTCCAAGAGTTCCCCCTTTCTTCATTTCAGGTTATCATGGTGGTGATGATACTGCTCACATGTGCAGGGGATACCAGTAACACAGGTGATTTCTCTGGTGAGCCACCCCTAGGCTTCTGCCTTACACTCTGAGCCCTGGAAACCTCCCTGCATTAGCCAGCCTTCATGGTTTTTAAATAGGGGTCCAACCATGACCCTGGACTCCAAAATGCCCCAAAGCTATACCCAAAAGTGCAAACTTTCACCAACACCAGCCATAGCACCCATAAGAGGTATAAATCCAATGGATTCTGCTGTAGTCCCATCTGTTGGGCTTAATATAAGCTATTTTCCAAAGCGGCAGATCACTCAGAACCATACAAACCAACACAGCTGAGCTGAGAAGGGCAAAACTCGCAGAACCATAGTCTTAGCGGAGCTTAGCAGAGCACAAACCAGCCAAGCAGAGCCAAGCAGTGCATAAACATTGGCAGCTGCTATCATGCTTGTGTGGCATTTAGCAGTCTTAGCAGGTCTCATGAGAGCTTAGCAGAGCACAGCCTATCCATATATTAAATTAGTCTGCAAAATTTGTATATAAAAATTAAATACTAATTTCCTTTCCATGTATTCAAACCTTGGACCTACTACACATGAAACTGTCACTCTACCCATTTAGCTACATGGATACTAAGAAATCCATTATATCTTCACATATACCACTGAAGTACATATAAGCACTGTTGTGCTCGGTGCTGTTCTGTGCAAACATGCTTAGATATGCTTAAACATACCATTGAAATAAATAAATAATGGCATCTGGTTTCTATTTTTAGATGTCTGGCAGATGTCTGCTGTCTTATCTGTGGGTGCTGCTTAGCATTGCTGTGCTCCCTGCCACTCCACTCAAGCATGCTTTTTATTTTTTTCTTTAAATTAAATAATAATAAAACAGTGCAGGGAGTCTCTTACTCCTCTGGGGACACGGTTATCACTACACTACTCCCTGCACTGATTCAATAACCATGTTCCTCGGCTCTCCCTCAGCAATGAACCATCATTAATATGCATGGCACCCTGCCAAGGAGGAATCATGTACACAGATGCAGTAACATTCCATGTATGCTCTAAACTGTGCCTACATGGATTTTATTAAATCCTAGGGACAGAATATTTGTATAGGAGTTTACCAAAGGTTTTATTGGGCTTGTAACTATCTAGGAGATGTTGGTCAGAGCTTCAGAGTGAATGATTTGGGATACAGTAGGACACTACAGAAGAGAGGGAAGTGTAGGCAGTGGGTTTGTTAAGTATGGAATGTGTTATGTGAAGCTGTGAAAGTAATAGTTGGGGGAATTCAAGCCATTGTAGGTTCTTTAGTGCAATGCAGTGTTGTGAGGTGTATATTTGGTTTGTGGTGCCAAATCTGGCAATTTTGTTATAGGGTTGCTTAAGCTTGACAGTTAATGTGGATTGCAAGTTTGTAAGTATTGAATTGGCATACAGTAGGCTGGAAAGGATTAATGCCTGAGCTAGAGAAACCTCAGATTCTGAAGTAAGGAATTTTTTGTTTCTATAAAGTAAATCCAATTTTTGGTGAGTTTTTCTGATATACTGTTGAATTTGCAGGTCAAATTTTAGCTAGTCGTCAATTATGGTGCCAAGGAGCTTTGTGTGGGATTCTACTTTAATGAGTGCATTATTGAATGATGAGATGGTAAAGGTGTCTTTATGGTGAGAGAGAGATTTTGGAATGAAGAAAAGAAGTTTGATTTTGTTTGGATTTAAGATGAGCTGGTTTTCTGTAAGCCATATTTCAATGGAAAGGAATGAGTTTTGGGTAAGTGTGTGAAGTCAAGTGATATTGTCAGAGGGGGAGATAGGAGTAGAGTCATCTGCATATTGAATAAGAGAGAAGTGGCCGTAGGATGTGTGTAAGTTGTTAGCAAAAATGTTGAAGGGAAGGGGTCCAAGAATGGAGCCTTGGGGGACACCTGTTTGAATGGGTAGAAAGGGAGAATAGGAGGTGTGCCATCTGATGGACTGTTGTTTGTTGGTAAGGTAGCTGGAGAACCATTAAGGGGTGGAAGATGAGAGGCTGAGATCAGATAGTTTTGTAAGGAGCTTGAGTGTGATACTATATTGATGGCTTTAGAGAGGTCCAGGAACAGGCAAGAAACAAGTTGTTTGTTGTCCCTAGCTTCATCTACAGTGTGTATAAAAGATATAAGAGCAGTGGCAGTGCTGTGGTTAGGCCAAAATCCATGTTCCATAGGAGTTAGAAGGTTTTCTTGGATTAGAATGTTGAGAAGTTGGGTGTGTATACATTTTTCAATGATTTTTGAGAGTGGGGAAAGAATAGCTATGGGTCTGAATTTGGAAGGGCTGGTGGAGTTTCCTCCTGTGTGTAGAGGTATAGTATAGAATGATTGCAGATGTCAGAGACTATGAATTCTTGGATTGATCTATCTAGTAGAATGGAAATTGGATAGGCTATTGAGTCTGAGGCGAGCTTTAGAAAGGGGGTAGATTATTGATACAGGGAGAACATGGTTTTAGTTTATGGAGAAGAGATTTTAGGTAGGTGGTGAAAACTGGTTTAAGTAAAAATGGGGTTTTGTTGGTATGTGAAGGGGGAGTGATAGGGATATAAGTGTTAGGGTCTATGTGGGTTAATTTGTGGATAGAGTCGATAAAATGGCAGTTGAGTAGTGTGGCAGTTTCTTGTGCTGTGTTGTTTGGGAAGGGGTTTATGATTGTAGGATTTCTTGAGTGAAAAATTTTGTTGATGATGTTCCAGAGTTTTTTGGGATTTGAGTAGTGGTTGGTTTGTGTTTTATTGAAGATTTGTTTCTTGTCCTTGTTAATTTGTTTTTGTTGTGGTTTCTTAATTCTTTGCAGTTTTGAAGGTCCGTAAGAGATTTGGTTTTAAGCCAGGATTTCCATGCAGTATCTCTTTTATGCATTAGGGAGCAAGTGTCTTTTGAAAGCCAGGGGTCACAGTTTGCTTTTATCCTAATTTTCCTTAGGTGTACTAGGGTGCTGAGAATGTCTAGAAGGACTTGGTTGAATTTTAGTACAGTGTCATTGAGGGGAAGGTGGCGGAGGCAAGACCAGTTGAAGGATGACAGTCTATTACTAAATGTAACAGAATTAAAACTGGAGAGTTTACAACAGTCTTTGTATAAGTAAGACCTGTAAAGTTGGGGAGAGTATCTTTGGATGTGGGTGGGCAGATGGTCATTTTTGGTATCCGGTAAAGTACAAAGGTTATGATAGAAATTCAGATCACTTGTGAGGATCCAGTCAAAGATGGAGCTATTACTAGTGTTATTGTTCATACAAGAGATGAGGAATTTGATGGAGCACCACAATTTGTAGATGGTGCTGGCAGACAGAGGTGTGCACAATATGCCCTAGCTCTGGCTAAAAGGTAAAGGATAACACAGACACACACACACACACACACACACACACACACACACACACACACACACACACACACACACACACACACACACACACTCACTACCTAGCTCAAAGCCTAAGATCCCATCCACAAATGAATAGGAAAATTGATAATAGTACAACCTTTACTTAACCATGTAATGACTGTATTCTAATATCATTAGACAGGGACAACCCCCAGGGACACAATTTGTACCTGCACTAATGACAAGGTACATGTGCCACCTGTAAAAAGAAAAAAAAAATAAGTTATATAACTGATTACTATAATATAGAAATATATATATGCTCCTAAGCAGAGCAACTGGCTGAGGTGTGCAGTCATTTCAGTAGTATCTCCTCTGTCAGATTTTTGCTAAATTTACTTGCTCAGTACAAACAATACTGTGCATCAAGCACTTCAATTGACTACCATCTGTAAAACATAGAACAGGTCATTTATACCCTCATTTGCAAAACTATACCAAGAAGCAAGACTAAAGTAGCTAATGCTTCCAGTTGTTTAATGACAATACTAAATGAAATACAATGAGATTCAACAATTGTAGAAGTAATCATTCACAAGAGTATGAACAACAAATCAACATATTTTTTTTTGAAATGCATATTGATACATACATACTTGTGAATAAGCAAGCATTTGCAATCCTCTGTATGCATCAGACATATATGCAACCCTAAGTCACAAAGACATGGTCTATATCATATGTTTGAAGCTTTATAACTTTGAATGTTAAATAATCAAATATAAATGTTCGAAGTTATAAAACTTTGAACATATGTAAAAAAAAAAAAAACAAACCCAGAACTAACTGTTGTAGGCAGGGGGGCAAGCCCCCCTGCACCCCACATACCCCACTCTTTAAATATACCAACTCCGAGACTGCACTACAGTGCAGTAAGGGAAATCTTCCCTTTATCATGTTATAGTGTGGTCTTGGAGTTGGCATATTTAAAGAGCGAGGGGTGTGGGGGTGTGCCCCCTGCTTACAACAGTCAGGTAAGTTCCCTCTCTTTTTTTTTTTTTTTTTTTAATCATATGTTCAAAAGAGTATTCTAACTATAGACCTATAGCTCTCCTATCACCCTTAGCAAAAATTATGGAGAAATGTATTCATCATCAGCTAATGCACCACTTAACTCAATTCAATTTACTAGCTAACTGCCAACATGGCTTTAGGCCATTTCATAGCACTACCACAGCTCTCTTATCATTTACCGAGTGTATCAATAAAAACCGCAATAATAGTATCCTATCATCTGCACTCTTCTTAGACCTGTCAAAACCCTTTGACATGGTAAACCACCATTTGCTCTTAAAAACCCTTGAATCTCTCTCACTAGATACCAAAGTGGTTCAATGGTTTACTTCCTACCTTAGTAACAGGCAACAGGCTGTTCTCTGGGAAAACACACTTTCATCTCTTCTGCCAGTCACTCTTCGAGTACCACAAGGTTCCATCCTAGGTCCTCTCCTTTTCTCTTTATTCATAAATGACTTACATGTAGCAATACCTCAAGCTACATGTATTCAATATGCAGATGACTCAACTCTCATATGCTCTGCCAATACCTCCTCTGAACTTCAAACCCTAACACAGAACATATTTACCACAGTTGAGGCATGGTTCTTGAAACGCTGCCTACTCTTGAATGCCAATAAAACCAAACTCCTGCTTTTCAGACCTAATAGTAAGTCCCCCCCCCCCTTAGACTTCTCTATTACTTCCAATAATGGTACACAGATAGTCCCTGACTCTAACACAAAACTGTTAGGTATTACAATGGACAATAACCTCACTTTTGATAACCACATTAATAATACTATCAAAACCGTAAATAGAAATCTTGGCTCCTTATTTAGAATTAAAACCTTTCTAGCTCCACAGGCCAAAATTACACTTGCTTAATCTCATCTTTTTTCTACTCTTCTTTATGCCTCTCCCATATACACCAACTTAAAGAAAAAAAACCTTACTAAACTAGCAAATGCATACAATAGCATTGCTAGATTTGTTACTGGAAACCCATTTAGAACTCACCACTGTCAAAATCTACTACAACTAAACTGGCTAGAACTGAAAAATACACTATTACTCTCCCAACTTACCTTTATTCACAGGATATTTCACCAACCGAAAAATACCCCTATACTTTCTGACCTTATTTCTCCCTATTCTAATCTAAATTCACTACGCTCCTCAAATAAACCTCTTGTGAAGCTAACTAAGTCCAATAACATTACCGGTGATTCACTATTCTCCAACACCATAGGTAAACACTGGAATTCACTACCTACCACTCTAAGTACTACATCATCACCCTTCCTCTTCACACAATAGCTCAAACAACACCTAAAAACACTCTGGCTATGCCCATGCATCAATCCTGACTAATCTTATGATTCTACTAATGACCTTTACCTTCTCTTACCTCTTCCTACTCACTCCTTTCTGAAGAACTATCTCAAAACTCCTTTGTTAATTAATCTCTGATACAATTTAATTAACAAAGCTGTATGGTTATGTTTTTAATTGCTTATGTATATTTACTCTTTATGAATGTTCTACTAATGTATAACTCCCCTATTCCTATACTGCAAATAGAATTAAAATGTCCTTCCTAGCATAAATTTTCTCCTTTATATTTTAGATTGAACCTTATTTCTGTATGTATTTTTTACTAACTATTTGCTTTCTTTATGTAATGACTGGTTTGTATTAACCTTAATGTGGAGCTTTTCTCCCCGGGCCTCTGCTGAAAATGGAAATATATCCAGTTGGACTAGCCCGGTAAACAAATGTAAAATAAAATAAAATAAATAAATAAATGTTCGATGTTTGAAACTTCGAACAGTTAAATTTAATTATTTAACATTCAAAGTTTTCAAACTTTGAACATATGATATAGACCCCAAAGACATGTGCAAAGGGCAGAGCACAGTCATTATCATTTTCTCAGGGATGGGGTGGAGGTGGTAAGGAGGCAAGAGTGACTCCAAAGAAGTGAGTGTGTACAGTAAGAAGCACATGTGTCCAGGAACAGTAACAACAAGCATGTAGCTCTCAGCAGTACTGTTTACATAATTTGCATGTGTTTGTGAAGTGGTATGTGCAAGTGAATTTTTTTTTCTGTCTGTGGCTGTCTGTATGAACACAATCAAGCACTGTGTTAGCACTATGTCCAGGCATTTTGGACGGGTGTGGGCTGTGTATGGTAGAGTAGTCAGTTCTGCATCATTGCTCCTGACCATCCTCTGCCAGGAGTTGGTGTTGCTACTTCCATGGTCCTAGCCAGATATCAGTGTGCTACCTGAATATGAATGATGCCTGCTGGATGAACTCTAATCACAACTACATCCAGGACAACAACCATGTTGCCTACCAAACCTTGGTGTGGACACCACAATCACTGATGGAGCAGTGGATGTAGTGTCAATACAGGAGTGGGATCTTGCACAGCCACATTTGATAACACCAAAAAAATGTAGCTGCTCTCCAGCCACATGGATGCCCGTGCTGCCCCAATAGATGTTCCATCACAGACACTGCCAGATCCAGTGTGTCATTCATTCTGTCCAAGGAGTCACCCACAAAAGGAGTCACCCACACAATTCAAGGAGTCATGCATGTCAGAATGCACAACATTTAGTACTTGTGCTATCACGTCTGAGGCCCTGGTGGAATGTGCTGTGCCTCCATTACAGCCTTACATATATGTCTGGCAGCACCTAATTACATACCAGCATCAGGAGGAGGGTAGACAGCAGACCTCCTCCGAGAATCCCTACCAACCCTTCTGTGTGGCACCACACCTTTACAATGGCTACAGGGAGAAGCAGCCAGCCCTGGAACCAAAGTAATCACACTATTCTGATTAACTGTATCACCCTCACTCTGTCCTATAGCTGAGGTCTCCATGTCATGGGTATGTGTAGGTATATTGACTGTATCCAAGACATGGGCAGTAGATGTGGGAGCCACGACCTCAGTTCCAGACTGATCCTGTGAACCCCCAGGCTGTGCCTCTTCATTGTCAGTCGTCATCAGAGTCTACCAATATGCCAGCATCAGGTGGTAGGAGTTCCACAGTGCCTCTTTCAGGATCACCTATAATAACAAGCAATAAACACAACAAACAGAAAAAGAACAAATAAAATCAGTTACATATTTTCCTTATACAAAAGGTATGTTAAATGTTAACAGATGTTGAAGGAAAATAAATTTTACTGTCATATAGACCTGAACCTACCTTTTATGCAGTAATAACAATAGCCAAATGTCTTCTTACCATATGCATGTGGCCTGTTAGCCTGCAAATCCAGAAATTCCTCTATATGAAGAATGGAAAGGAATGGTCTGCTAAGTATCACAGTGCAAATCAGACAAGAAAAAGAGAACAATCCACTTCTCAAGTGCAGGTTAACAATGTTCTCATACAAAAATGCACTGAACAGTTGGATTCTACCCCCCAAAACAACCTCTACTATTTCTCTATGATTGTAGTATGACTCACAGATATCAGTGGCTGTCTATATATCAGACAGCTAAGAAATGCACATATAAGGATATAACAATGACACCTGCATTTTGCATACCTGGAAGATCTACTTGTGACACTCTAGGTCTGGCATCCACATCTACACCAACATCAAGGATTCTGTGAAAAGCCTCTGTTGAGCTAAGTGGTTCTCTGACAGTGGATAGGAACTCCTGTGTTTCAGTTAGTGGTGGTTTGGTAACAGGACCAACCCCTGTAGCATAGCCAGCCTTAGGCATAGGCCAACTAGGCGGTCTCCTAGGGTGCTAATCTAGCAGGAGTGTTTTTTCCAGTAAACTAGATGGTATAAATACCCCAGAATGTGGGCAACAGGTAGTGTGGGGGGGCACTGTGGAGTGCTTTTGCCTAGGGAACCACTTGACCTAAGGCTGACCCTGCCCCGTAGCTCCCTGTTCCCAGCAATTGCAGCCACCCTACAGTGGATAGATGTTATCATGATGTTACTTGCCTGGTGTTGTGTCTGGAAGTAAGTTCTCCTAAGCCCTCTAACAGCATGAATGTCATCGACCACCTGCTGCAATATCCTTTCATGGACAGATTAGCCTTCTCTCCCTTTCCCTAGCAAAAAAGATCCATAACAATATAAGTCTTGGATAATGACCTAATTTTCTGCATCAGTATATAGTACCTATAGACTTTGATTCAGATATATAACATGTTGAATGATGTATTTTATGGCCTGTGTCATGACTGGTAAGGATCTTTGGACCAATCCACCTACCGAGTAAGTGGATAAGATACATAAAAATAACCAAATCTTTTAATAAACTTTTTTTTACGTGAAGAAACACAATGTCTTTCCTGTTTTCCTAGGTATGTCACAATACAAGTTATAAAATACAATAGACTTCTTAAGAATGTAATGCATAATACCATTGCCACCTCACACCAAGAGGTTCTCCGGTTCAATTCTCAGCTAGAGTGCCTTCTGTGTGGTGTCTGCATGTCCTCCTGCAGTCGCATGATTTTCCCCTGGGTGGTCTGGTTTCTTCCCACATCCCAAAGACATGCTGCAGGTGGACTGGATACTCTAAATTGGCCCTAGAAGTAAGTGTGAGCATGTGTGTGCCTTCTGTGGAAGGTTGGGCACCTCAGCACAGTAAAACTCCATTGACAATCATTCTGCAGACCGTTGTTCCAATATGGTGACCCCCTAATGGGAAAAGCTGCAAGGAGAAGAAGAAGAAGTATATGGCAGCTTGTGAGGTACAGATTTCTTCTTGGGTGCTGTATCCTTGATGAGATGAACCAAAAAACAGATACACATGTAATTTTATATATATACATGGCTGTGAGCTCTATTATGTGTAACTGCAGCCATCAAACATGCACATAATAGTTTTTTTTCCAATAATATTTTATTATTTTTATATAAGAGGTAACAAGCATTAGAAACATGGCATTACCAAAAAGAAAGGTTCAATAACAATGAATACATAGTTAAAAAAACTGTTGACATTTTATACCACTAATAAACTTGAAATCAGAAGAAAAAATATTATATACAACTATGTACACCTATACAAAGCTACTGCATGTTTTAGGAAAGAGAGCTAAGTAAAACTGATAAAGCCTTAGATGTCTGAGATATTAATAATCATAATGTTATGGGCGATAATAATAATATTAATGATAATAGTGAGGAATAGTAATGTTATTAATAGTGCTGATAATAATAATAATAATGATAAATTATATAAATAATAATGATATTAAAAATAATGTTGTTGGAAGGGGCAAAACAAGTCTTCCTAATTCAGTATAACCCTCAAGTTTAGTGATTATGCAATTATCTCCTTGAATAATGGCAAAGGGTTCCAACATTTTTGATAATAATCTTGCTTGTTAGGGGTTCCTTAAAAAAATGTTTTTGTGAGGATATGTATTTTATCGCTAGATTTCTGAAAATTTTCCAAGACAATTTAGTACGATTCATCCAATTTTTGGTTATGTATAATTTAGTTAGCAAATATATAGTGATAAGAATGTGAAATTTTAATTTGGGAAGTTTAAGATCAGTAATGTGCAAAAGTGCCATTTCCCATGATAGGGTGGATTTCTGATATCCCATCTTTTCTAATCTGACTTTGAGGGAACACCAAAGTTTATATGCATGGTTGCACGACCAGAGGATGTGCCATAGCTCAGCTTGGGGAAAGGAGCAGCATGTACATGATGGAGACATATTGACATTAAATTTATTTAGGGTACATGGTGTGAAGTAAGTATTATTATTAACCATCAAATGGATATATAATAGCTTTTGGAAGGGGGAGTACTTAATAGTGGATTCTATTGCTATGAGTTTATGGTCCTCACTTAAATCACTATTATACTGATTCCAATAATTGGAGAATAGCAATACATTTTGGTATTTGGATGTCGTCAATACTTTATAAGTGTTTGATAACATTATTTTCTTTTTGGTTAGGTTGTTTATAATGTCTATAACCCTAGGTATGTCATTTTCACTATTAGGTTCACTTATAATTATTGCTGAAAGAAGTTCTCTGATTTGACGTAGAATAATAGTATATTTCTGTCCAAGATTCAGCTCATCTCTGAGTTCCAATAGTGATTTTTTTTGTGTCTATATATATCCCATACAATGCAGTCTCTGATTAGGGGGTAGTCTGCTAGATTGATCATTTTATTGTTTAGCCTTATATTAGGGTTCATGTGAATTCGTTTGAGATATGGAAGGGCTTTTTCTAACTGCATATTTTATTAAATTTTGAAAATCTTTACTTTTTGCCTCAACGTGCTATTAATAGAAGAATTACTTAAGCTTTCAGCCGATAGGAAGGGCAGAGCTTTAGGGTTGAAGTTATTGTTTTTAACATGGTTATGCCAGATTTTAACCCATAAAGGATGCCATGTGTCTTTATTCAGCTTAAAGTTTGAGATTAGGATAACTCTATTTGCACATATGATCCAGTAATAAAGGCGAAAATCCGGCGGACTTAGACCTCCTTTTGGTTTAGGGTAACTTAATTTCTGATACTTTATCCTAACAGCTTTTGCATGCCAAATGAATTTGATGGTTCCTTATTGATCTTTTGGAAGAAGTCATTTGGGATGAACAAGTTTGAGGCATTGAATTGATGCAATAGCTTAGGTAAGATGTTCATCTTTATAATTGCCACTTTAGATAATAGGGTCAAATTAAGCTGTTGCCATCTATGAAGGTCTTGCAAGATGCCTGTCCATACTTTCATAAGATTATTTTCATACATGGACGAAGAGATATGTTCAAATTTTATCCCAAGGTATTTAAGTGAATATTTAATTTTGTATGGGGACTCAGCGAATAACAGCTCTTTATGGTATAATGGATTAATGGGAAATACAAGTGATTTATTTTGATTCACTAAATAGTTCAAGACTTTTGAAAATTTTCCAATTGTATCATTTAGCCTCTGAATATCAGAAATAGGATGCTCAAAATATATATTTACATCATCTGCATATGCAGATAAGCTGACTTTTACATTAAGAGTTTTAGGGATGGAGTGAAATGTGGTTTGGACAATTGCAAGTAACAGGGGTTCAAGATATAAATTAAAAAGGTGAGGGGATAAGGAGCAACCCTATCTAGTTCCACTTAGTTTTCTGATAGGTTTAGGTAATTTCCTATTGATGTAAAGATAGGTATATGTTTTATTATATAAGGTTTTAACAAGATTGATGAACCCTCTAGGTATATTGAACTGTGACATGGTCGAAAATAAGAACCTCCAGCTTGCTCTGTCGAAAGCTTTACAAGCATTGAGTATTAGTCCATATCTCTGATTCTTATCCTTTCTATTGAGATGTAACATGGCATCCAGTGTTAATGTATTGTCCCAAGTCTGTCTATTTAATAAAAATGCAGTTTGTTCTGGTGTAGTTATAAAAGGTATAACTCTTTTTAACAGGTCTATATCAGAACATTGATGTTTTAAAACTTTGAATGTTCTAATACCGACCCGTTTTGAGCGAACGCTAAAAATATCAAAGCTGCAGAACACGGAATTCTTTCCTAGGGAAAGAATTCGGTTGGCTGGTTCTGTGGCTTCGCTATTTTCAGCGCTGTGATGGAAAGTTACGGGTCGGGTTCAGGTAAGTGTGCGATTGTGTGGTTGTTAGGGTTAGGGCACGGGTTAGGTGAGTTAGGGTTAGGGCGTGGGTTAGGTGAATTAGGGTTAGAGGTGGGTTAAGTAAGTTAGGGTTAGGGCGCGGGTTAGGTGAGTGTACGATAGTGACGGACCTTAGGGTTAGGGTTTGGGTTAAGGTAAGTGGATAGATAGTAGTGTATGTACAGTTTAGTGTAGGATTAGTTGTAGGATTATAAGTGTATGTGTGTGGATTGATGTTTTTTAGGTGTGCTTGTGTTGTATATATGTGTTTTGGAATAGCGAATTTTTTCCCAAGGAAAAATTTTGCTTTTCTGAATGTTCGATATTATGTGGTTTAGATATTTTAGGTTTGATGAAACAGTGTTCGCTATTTTCATCTTTTGATAGCGTGATATAAATGCTTTCTAACCTCTCAGCTAAGATTGATGATAAAATTTTAATATCCACATTAATTAAGGATATAGGACTGTAGTTATGCGGATTGGATCTTTCCAAATTATTTTTAGGTATAAAGATTTTTTAATTATTTAAATGATGGTCAGATATTCCATGTACTCTAATGTAATTATATGCTTTCAACAAAATTGATGATAGAATTTGGTTAAATGCTTTATAGAATTCTGAAGTATACCCATCTAAACCTGGGGCTTTTCCCCTTTTCAGTCTATCGATGGCATCAATTATTTCTTGTTGCTCAAGTGGAGCCTCTAAATGTTTTATATGACTCTCTTTTACTTTTGGGAATGTTATTTTGTTAAGGAAGTTTGTAATCTCTTTATGAGAAGGCTGTTGGTTATTTAGGCCATATAATTCAGAATACATTTGATAAAATACTTCTAGTATTTGTGAGTCCGTCCTGAAAGCCTTATCTTGATAATGAAGTAGTGAGATTCTGGCTGCTTCTTGTCTACAATGATACTGGCTAACGCTTTTGATGGAAGTTGTGCCCATTCTGAACATTTTGCTATGCATCTTAGTTCATACATGGAATAATTATATTGGTGTAACTCGTATAGCTGTTTTTGAGTATTGCTTATTAACTTTTCAACATTAGGATTTAGATTATTTTGACATTCTTCTTCAAAGTCTGCTCAGTCCTTGACTAGTTTATTTTCTTTTTCTTTTGTTATTTTTTGTTATTTTTTTTAAATATGTAGCCTTTTGAATAAGAACACCCCCCCCCCTTATCTGCTCTTTACAAGCAGCCCATTGGATGTCATATGGGATATTTGTACTCTCTATGCCTTTGTCTAGATGTGTTAAGATGTCTGATATTTCACTGAGTACCTCAGCTTTAAGTAATAGGTTATTATTTGGAGACCAACTACTATTTTTAACCCTTTTTGTTAGTTTATTTGAAAAGATACAGGTACATCCCAAAAGGGGCAGTGTACTCAATTATAGGCCTGATGAGGGATGAGTAAAGAGGCACGATGACCTCCCCTGATCTAGATGTGAATCCCTTCATGATTAGGTGGGCTATATAAAATGTTTTTCTAACCACTTTGGCCACGTGGTTGTCAAATGAGAGATTGCTATCAACTTGGGTCCCCAGGTCCCTAATTACTTCTTCTGTACTTAATGGATTACCACCTATGTGGCAATTTGTGGGCACTTTGTTTTTACCAAAGGAGATGACTATACACATTTTGGCATTTAGCTTGAGGCCATGGCTCTGGCACCAGTTGTCTGTTTCTATGAGGCCCTTTTGGAAGATGCTTGTGTCAGCTGGAGAGTCGATTATGGCGCCCAGTTTGCAGTCATCTGTGAACTTGGTCAGCCACAGTCCTTCCGTGTTGGCCTGTACCTCCGAGAAATATATACCGAACAAGAGAGGTCCCAGGACTGAGCCTTGTGGGATGCCACTTATAACTGGTTTGGAGTGTGACATGGCTCCGGCAATTCTAACCATGTGGGTTCTGTCCTTGAGCCAGTTTGCAACCCATCTAGTGACATAGGGGTTTATATTTAAGCTGGTGAGCTTATCTATAATGCCCAAGTGGGGTATTGTATTGAAGGATTTTGCGAGGTCCAGGTAGGCTGTGTGGACCACCTTCCCCTCGTCAATGGCCTTGGTGACTGTTTCAAAGAAATTGACCAGGTTTAAGAGGCAGGATCTGCCCTTAACAAAGCCGAACTGGGTAGGATCCAGTGTCTGTAGGTCCCCAATATCTTTATTTATGAGGTCCATGATGATCCTTTCCATTAGTTTGCAGACCAAGCTAGTCAGGCTTATGGGGTGACAGTTTCCAGGATCCGTTGAGGCACCACCTTTGTGGAGAGGGACCACTGTTGCTGTACGCCACTCTTTGGGTACATATCCTGTAGTAAGGCTGAGATTGAACAGTAGTTTTATGTTTGGGTTTAGCTCTTCTTGGAGTTCATGTAGGACGCAGCCCAGGACACTGTCTGGTCCCATTGATGCTGTGTTTTTTGCTTTGGAGAGGATGGCTCTTACCTGAGCATCTGAGATGTCAGGGGGGCAGCACTCTGTTGGGATAGATATTTGCCCTTTTGGTGGGGAGGGGGGGGAGAAGTTTGTGCTGAGCCTGTCAGCTAGGATGTTGGCAATGTCTGTGGGTTCAATGTATTTTTTGTCATTTTTGACTAATTCTGAGCATATCTGGGAATTCCTACCCAAGTTCCTTACATAACTAAAGAAAGCCTTGTGATTATCCTTAGTGTCCTGTGCAATTTTTCTCTCGAAGCTGGCCTTAGACGATTTTATGAGTGCCCATAGTTTTTTGCTAATACTGATCAGAGATGCCTTCCCTTTTTGGGATTTTGCTCTATCATGTAGTAGCTTCCTCCTTCTATTGTATAGTTTGTTTATGGCTGAGGTCCACCAGACAGGACGTCTGCCTTTGGAGGATTGGGTCTTGGTTTTATTTGGGATTGCATGATCCATGCATTCCTGAAGGTGTTCATAGAATGCGTCTATAAAGGATTCTGCGGTCTGGGCCGTATTTTCCACAGGCTCGGGGGCTTTGAAGGATTCCACCTCGGTTTTGAGGAGTGTGAAATTTGCTTTAGAGAAGTTTTTCACTGTGGTTTTCTGGGCAGGGGGTGAGGTCGGGATGTGAATATCCAGTGAGATTAGTTTATGGTCTGATCTTACCAGTGAGGGATACACTTCTGGTCTGGAGCATAGAGTCCCCATGTTGGTGATGATCAGGTCCAGTATGTTTTCCCCTCTTGTGGGAGTGGTAACAAGTTGTTCCATAGCATCTGAGTTTATTAATTCTAGGAACCTTTGGGCTAGGGTGTTGGAGCTAGAGTAATGCTCCCAGTCTATGTTTGGGTAGTTGAAGTCGCCCAATATAATGGTGTTTGGAGAGACCTTCATATTTTCCAGTGTTCTCAGGAAGGCCGAGTGGGGTTCCTGGGTTTGGGAGGGTGGTCTGTAGCAGGCTATAAACTGGAAGGCAGTTTTACCCACTGTTAGTTGCACATGGATAGTCTCCGACACTTCATGCTGTGCACCAACCTGGAGGTGTGGGAATCTTTGATGAATATTGATACTCCCCCTCCTTTTGTGGTTTGGTCCAAGTTTTGGAGCCGAAAAGCATGGTATGAGTTATAACCTGGTAGTGCTGGGGTGCTCTCGGGAGCCTTATACCAGGTTTCTGTTACTGCACAGATATTGATGTTCTCCATGCTAAGGAGAGTTTCAAGTGCGTGCATCTTGATATCCATCTGCTTATTCACTTTTTGTCTTTTAGGAATGGTCTCCTTTTCTGGGGAGGCTATTGCAAATAATTTAGTCTTGCTGGTCTGTGTTTCCATGTTCTCTGCTTCCGTTGACATATTCTCATAGCAATGAATATATAAACTGGTGAACAGTCACGGAAACAGTCAATTCCAACGATTCCAAGGCAAAGCAACAGTAGACAAGAATTCTCCAAAACGTAGCTTTTATTCATACAAACAAACGAACTGGATAAGCGCTTTCACATACACTATGTATGCTTCTTCAGATCCTGATTCTTGTGATTATACCACTCATTTAAATACTCTATGTTCATTGAGTTAATTAAAGTCAATCATCTAATAAAATAGTTAACTAACCAATTAAACATTTAAACTGGTAGATACAAACACAGCATAGCTTTTTCTGCAAAACGTGTGGTCAAATTATAATAATAAGATGTTTTAATTCAGAAACTGATTAGCTCTTATAGCGCTTTGAATGTTCAAAATATCTAGAATTATATACTAGATAAATTCTAAAGTAAAAATAAAAATAAAAGTAATAATAAAAGTTTATATTAAAAACAAGTAATGATGAAATATACTATAAAATGTTCTATATAGATAAGTTCATTTCTATAGAGATAAAGATGAAATATAATCCATGTTCAATGCATAAATTAATGAATACTTATATAAAATTGATCAATTATTTATAAAATAGATAGATGGAATAATAAATAAACAAACTGATTTGTAATACACAAGATATTTCTTATTTATATGCTGTAAATATATTATCAGAATAAACTATGTGCATCACATCAGTTAAATATTTAAATCCTTTTTTGAATATGATGCATTATGTAATAATATGGTATAAATAAACATATATATTACAATGCAGCATGAATAGCATTCTCATAGCAGTAGTGGGCCATTTTGAATTTAGGATTTGTGTTGTGCTTGTTCAGGCCTGTTTTTTGCACATGTTGGATGCTTCCCTGGATGCAGTCAGGATTAGGACTATAGAACTTCTTTCAATATGTATCTGTAGTTATTTCTTTATGTTAAAGTCTTAATAGAAAGCATTTATCAATTAAAGTTTTCTGTTTTCCATTGTAGATAGGCGATTAAAAGACCGATTTTGATTTCTGGGATAGGAGCCTCATGGAGAGGGTATTTATAGTATGTCCACCATCTTGGAATCCAACATGCACATAATAGTTTAAAAGGTTAATGCTCCATATGACTACACACAAGATAGAACAGCCCCCACCAAAAAAAAATTTCTAAATCAAATGTCAACAACAATGTATAACAGTTCTGTAATGAAGATAACACTTTTGCTGTGTAATATACTGCAGCATTAATAATAATTAAAATGTAGCATTAGAAATGTAAAACAAAACCATTATAACTACCATCTGCACTGCTATGGAGGGCAGTCAGGTAGAAATCCACAAACAGCACACACTTTTATTTTTGCTGCTAATACAGGTAAACATGCCAAGCCTTCCTACAAAGTTAGAATAAACTCGTCTAGCAGCACATTTCAAGATGATGCTATGTCTAGTACTGACCCAGAGAGCTACTGCAGGAGACAGTGATGACAATTCTGAGACTGAGGAGTAGATTCACACTTTTCTCAAGCTGGACGTTGATGCACCTCTGATGTCCCCTACTTCTCCCCAGTCATGATGTTACCTAACCTTTTGTCACCAACCCAGCATGTAGGTCCTGTATGTCTGTGCATGATTCCTAACTTAACACTACCCTAGCTACCTGACCCTTTCATTCCTAAGCACCTTTCCCAACATTCCTATCTCCCAAAAAATAAGAAAAAATGGGCAGCTGTCCTACAAAAATATTATGCCCCATTCATAGCTCTCTATTTTGCATATGTGTCATCCTGACACAACTGATTTGGTACAATTGGCCAAACAACATTATTATTTTGTTGTCAACCATCAGTGATGTGGTGACTCTGCAATGGCATGAAATTGTGTGTACAATTGTTGATTTATGTGTGAAGAAGTGGACAGCTATGGTGCTCTCCAAAAACCCTCCTACAAATTCACACATGGCCAGAAATGGCCCATGGAAAAGACTTCAGTCTATGTCATCATCATTTGTGCAGAGTTTGACATAGTGCAACAATGCTGAGTAACAGTGAATGCTGTTTAACTTCTTATTGCAAAAGGTGAGGATTCCAATGCAATCCACAGGAGTCAGGTTAATTTCATGCAAATGTGCTTAAATATGTGTGGCTGTGGGAATACTGAGTAAAGGGAGAACAAAGGCATTACTGTGGAACAGTTAATGTAATAGTTCTTAGGCTGCTGGATGTAATTGAGTTCGTACATGGTGTGTTGACATAACCTGCCTTTTTTTTGCATAATGTAATTTATTTATTTATTTATTTGTTTGTTTGTTTGTTTATTTATTTAGTTAGTTAGTTAGTTAGTTAGTTAGTTATTTACAGTTTGATGACCGGGGAGGTCCACTGGGCTCAAAGAGCCCGTTTTCAGTGGTGGCCTGGGGAGAAAGGCTCCAATAATACATAGTACAAGCTCCATGATATGAAGCACAATCATCATCTTCTTTCGGCTGTTCCTGTTAGGGGTCACCACAGCAGATCATCTGTTTCCATTTCTTCCTGTTTTCTGCATCTTGCTGTGTCACACCAACCACCTGCATGTCCTCTCTCACCACATCCATAAACCTTATCTTAGGCCTTCCTCTTTCCCTGTTAACTGGTAGCATCTTTTTCCCAATATACTCAGCATCCCTCTTCAGCACATGTCCAAACCAATGTAATCTTGCCTCTCTGGCTTTGTCTCCAAACCTTCCAACCTGGGCTGACCCTCTAATATACTTATTCCTAATCCTGTCCACCCTCGTCACACCAAGTGCAATTCTGAACATCTTTAACTCTGCCACATCCAGCTCAAACTTTTTTGTCAATGCCACTTTCTCCAACCCATATAACATAGCTGGTCTCACTATCCTCTTGTAGACCTTCCCTTTCACTCTTACTGGTACTCGTCTGTCACAAATCACTCCTGACACTCTTCTCCACCTACTCCATCCTGCCTGTACTCTCTTCTTCACCTCTCTTCCACACTCACCGTTACTCTGAACTATTGATCCCAAGTATTTAAACTCATCCACCTTCACCACCTCTACTCCTTGCATCCTCACCATTCCTTTATCCTCCCTTTCATTCACACACATATATTCTGTCTTAGTCCTGCTGACCTTCATTCCTCTTCTCTCTAGAGCATATCTCCATCTCTCCAGGGTCTCCTCCACCTGTTCCCTACTCTCACTACAGATCACAATGTCATCTGTAAACATCATAGTCCACTGGGACTCCTGTCTGATCTCGTCTGTCAAATGAAGCACAATACATAGTAGAAACAGAAACAAACTAAGCAATTTTTACATACAAAATATCAAAACCTAAACAAAAGTTTATGGGTTTGATTATAGCTGTAGGTCAATTTTAATGACATTTCATATTCTTCCTATATATTTAACTACAAATGTCTGTATTTCTCTCCATATACAGCATTTCATTAACATAGCATTTGAATAATCCAGCAAGACATCATTTGCACAAGCATTGCAGCCTCAGCAGGGAATCTTATTAAGTCACCCTTATCCTGGTAATGTATTCCTATTTATTGCACTCTTCTACCCCTTATTTGTACCTGTACCAAGCACTTTATTGTACAGATTATGACAGATTAATCATTATTTAATAAGCAAGAGTAGTCAATAAAGCCCGTGCCTCAGGGAAAATTGTCTCCACTCTATTTATGGACGTATCTAAGGCTTTTGACACCATCTGTCACTCATTCCTTCTTTCCCAACTTTCTACTGTATCCCTCAACTGGTTTAAAAGCTATCTAGCTGACTGACAACATGTTATACAATGGAAACACTCCATTTCCCCATATATCCACAACCCCACTAGTGTTCCACAAGGTTCCATATTAGGACCTCTACTGTTTAATATTTTCATCAACAACCTTCACTCATCATTTCACCAAGGGTCTCTAGTTCAGTATGCAGATGACTTCACTATTGTCTGCTCTGTTGAAAGCTCAACACAATTACAACACATCACTCAGTCAGCATTTTCCACCATAGAGGCCTGGCTCCACAATAACCATTTGTCTCTAAACTCTAATAAAACCAAGCTCATTATATTCACTCCAAAGAAAAATATTTCCATTAACAAATCTCAGTTTAACATACACTCCCTAAATCACAGAAACATTGAATTAGTCTCTCATACTAAACTATTGGGAGTCATAATTGACAAAAACTTAAAATTTGACCTACACATACAAAATAACATCAGTAAGACTCAGAAAAAATGAGGCATCCTTTACAGACATAATCGATTCCTTTCTCTCCCTAGTAAACAAGTACTTGCTACAGTCTACTTTCTACCTTTGCTTGTCTGTTGTGCCCCTTGCTAACCAGCCTCCAATCCTCACTCAAAATAAAATGCAAAATATGCTATAACAAAATAGTCAAATTCGCAACAAACACTCATCTTTCTACTCACCACTGCACACCCCTAAAAACTGTAAACTGGCTTGAACTCCCCCAGCACCTCACCTAACTCTAACTTACTTCCACAAACAAAATACTCACTAAACTTCAGAAGTCCCCTGCCCTAAATTCTTGTTTTTCCAGTATAATCCCAATGAATACCTAAGATCAGAAAATCAACACCTACTGCAAGTTCACACACTCACATTACCTGCTGGCCAACTACTATACTCCTGAGCAATAGGTAAATCCTGGAACAGCCTTCCCATAACTGTTCGCTCCACCCAAAGCACTGTTTCCTGCAAAACAGCTCTTTACAATCACTTCCACTCTATCTGGATCTGTAATTGTACTCAGCTTTCTCCTCCTACGACCTAGTTTCCTGAGCACAGCTAACCATTGATCACATTTCATTTTTAGGGAATATCAGAATAATGACTTTTAATTAATCATTACTGACATATTAATAAGTGTATATGATTTACTTTATATTACGTACCTCTAATTCATTACATTACCGTGGGGTGTGACTATACTGTATGGGACACTTATGTATACATGGGTGATTTCACATGTTATATGCACTCACACTTCCATTGTAGACCAGCTACACTACCCTGGTTGACAAATATCAATTACAACATAATTTTTAAAATAAAAATAATAATTTTAACACTGTTTTCCAATGTAAAAATAAAGCACCTGTCTTGGTACTTGAACCATGAATGTCTGCATGCAAAGCCAGGACTCTAACACAGCATTATGACTTTAGCTGTATATTTTTATCTATCTCCTATGCATAGCTGGCCTTAGGCATAAGCCAACTAGGCAGCCGCCTAGGGTGCTGGTCAAGCAGGGGCACTTTTCCAGTATTTATTTGGTGTAGGTAGACTAGGATTGGGCACCAGGTAGTGTGGTGGGGGGTGCCATGGAGCCCTTTTGCCTAGGGCACCAGTTGACCAAGGGCTGCTCCTGCTCCTATGGGATGTTTAAGCAATGCTGAGCAGAGGGCCATAACCCGCACACCCACTCAGCTATGCTTAAACATGCCTGAGAATAGAAAAAAATAAATTAATCAACCCACTTTATTTAGATGTATCTGTACTCCTTGTCACTCACAGTAAGGAAAATTGTAAGGGGACACATAGGGACAGATTTTAATTATTGCTCTTACACACTTAAGGCAAATCACTTGGGGTTTAAGTCAGAACAGTCAGAACATACTGACAGACATTTGGGTTTCAGACTTCATACCCTTCAGGAAATCCATGCTAATGCAAACCTTTTATTCTATCAACTTTCCATGTTTGTAAGTGAAATATTTAAAAAGTTTCCATATTTTTGGACCTTGGTCCCCACATTATTAATGGCTTTATACAGCTTTCTTGCTCTAGGAGGTTGAGAAGTATGTGAGGCAGGCATCTGGGCATTCTGTGGAAACCTGTATATTTGAGAGGTATGGATGTACGGCACTTGGACAATGACAGATATTTGGGCTTTAGACTTACATACCTTTCAGGAAACCATGCTAATGCAAACATTTTATTCTATCAATTTTCCAAGATTGTAAGTGCAATATTTAAAAAGTGTCCCTCTTTCTGGGCCTTTGCCCCCCCCCCATTATTTATGGCTTTGTACAGATTTCTTGCTCTAGGAAGTCGAGAGGTATGTGAGGCAGGCATCTCAGCATTCTGTGGAAACATGTACAGTTGAAGAATATGGCTGTACAGCATTTTGACAATGTAGGGGGTGTGTGACAGTACCTGTCACACATACCATGCATTGCTTCCTATTGGGATGGGTGCTTTCAGTGTCTGCAGACACTGAAAGCACTTACAAAGTGCCCTATGGCACTTTGACTATGCAGGGGGTGTGTGACAGTACATGTCACACACCCCCTGCATTGCTTCCTATCCGGACTTCCTGGAAAGTGCCATACAGCACTTTGACAATGCAGGGTGTGTGTGACAGAACCTGGAACACACCCTCTGCATTGATTTCTTGCTCCACTATCTATTTCAATGTCCGTGGACACTGTTTTACTAATTTTATTTGATTTCAGTGTCAGTGGACACTGAAATACTTTCAAAAAGCACTGTACGGCACTTTCTGAGTGCAGGGGGTGTGTTAGATGTGCGTGCACTACTTAAACACGTCCCCTGCACTCAGTAGTGCTCGTGTCCATTTAGCTTTAGCAGTAGCATGCCTTCATGAATATGCAAAGTGTGCTACTGTTAAAGCTAAGGGTAAATGGACACTGTTCACTCCATGCAGAAATAGCACTATTCCTGCACGGAGTTTATTGAATCTTGGGGACTGTTTTTGAAGACTGGTAAGGCTCTGGATCCTGATGTCATTCTAATAGACCTTTACCAACACTGAACAAAAGAGACAGAAGGGTATCATCTTGAACTTTTTGGTGCTGTAGATGCTCAGTCTTACCTGCATTCATTTCTAAATTAGCTTCAATTGTTACCTTGCCAAAGGAAAACAAAAACAGTTTTTCATTGTACTTATAGTCCAATCTCTGTTCTCCCTTTGGAGGCCAAGATACTAGCCAGAATTTTGTTGGTTCATCTAAAGTCATATACATAAGTTAGAAGGACAGTCACAGCAGGGCTTTATGAAAAATTGACAGGGTTACATGATTTATTACTATTGTTTTATATCCTCCATCTCTGCCATGCTGAGCCCACTACTGCAGCAACCCTATTCAAAACTTTAATAATGCACTCTCAGTTTGATTTCTCTGTGAAATTCATGCCCTAATGCAGACTGCTGTAAATTCAACCCTTGCACAAGTTGTTGGCAGTTTACATTTTGGTCTCTACTTTTATTTATATTAGCAGTGCAATTTCTATGCATTTATGTTATTCAGTAATACTTACACTGTGACATAACCGCAATGGAGAATTAAAAAAGTAACAGATTCCTGGTTTGAGTATAATTATGTGCTCTGGCTAACAGCATGAAACTATCCCATCTCTCATATGTCCTTAATAAGTTTAGTGGGCAGTGAAGTTTAAGAGTGAAGGTGGGAATAAGACATTTTACCCTCTCAGCCTTCGTTATATGACTTTACAACCCCTAACAGATAGCCTTGGCATTAAGTGGGACATAGTCCATGCATGCTTTGTTATTTATATTGATGCCTCCTTTAAATCCTTGACTAAAGACAATGCACTTCTAATTACTAATCATTTCAGGGTACAAATTAGTAAATGGAAACCTTGCAATTACCACTGTTTGAAATCGTGACAACATTTAGGATGTTCTTGCTTCTAAAATACCTATTATTTGGAAAAACATATCACCTCTTTAGGATGGTACCCAGTTGTTTCAAAATTACAAATTATTACTGCTGACTTTCTCACAGATAGCCATTATTTTCATTTCTCCAGGAGGAAATTGATTTTATCAATGGAATTACGAGATTTATACTTACCCAGTCTTACCAGATAGAATAAGGCGACTGATTTGGTTCACTTGATGGATGTAAGACTTCAGCCTCACCGATTTAGCTTTTAGCTGACAATATCTTCATCCATTCTCCACTGTAGCAGCTTCAGAGCACAGAAAGGTCTAGAACCCAGGCTAGACTTCTCAACTGGCTATGTTCTCTGAATTAGTTTAAAGGAGGACCTTGCTTATGGGATAGGATCTAATACACTATGGTGGCAGCTCTTGTCATATGTTATCACTGCATTCATTTTCAGGTAGTAGAAAGCTTTTCCAGCTTAATGATCTAAGTATATACTATATCAAGTGACCATGAGCAAGGGGGCCCGCAGGCAGGTGCACTTGCACCCCCCTGGATTTTCTTAGCGCTATACACACTTTTTTTTTTTTTCGCTATACACACTTTTTTTTTTTCCCACTAACTTTGTTTTTTTCCATAGCCTACATTGTTATTTGTTTAGAAGAAGTAGAGAACTGTTACTGGAGATGGCGTGCCAGGCAGTCACATGACTGACGCGAGTCTGACATGACAACTCGACAAGCCTCAAACTCCTCCTTAAGTAATCGCGTTATTCGCGTTCGCGTAGTTGCAACTTGCAATTTGATGGAAGAAGACTGCAGGTGGACATCGGTGGAAGAGTATTTGATGATTTCATGCTCAGGAGCAAACCAAACCATCGTGTTTCATGTGGTGAGTGGTGGAAGGACTGGACTGGTGGTGGTGCGTATGGTGTTGGTATTATTACAAGAAGAGAAGGTAGGTTGTTTTTTTTGTACTTTTGAAGGTGACTGACTGAACACTTGGCGCCAAAACGCAAAAGTGGCGTGGCACACTTCACTTGAGTGTGTGAGAGTGAGTGGTGCTCTGGACTGCACCTCATCCTCCGTGTCTGAAACCCCATTCCCTACTTTAAAAATCAAACTTTATTTTAACCCTTGATTCCTGCACCAATTCAACGTCCGACCGACCGTCCCTCCAGGCATCATCACGATGTGATGAGCTTCCATCTTGCTTTCCTTTTCCTCGTGTGCTTTTCTGGTAGTGGCTGCCCATACTAAAGATGGCCATGAGGATGAGGTGGCCTATAATTTAGAAAAGCTGAGTTGAAGAAAGTGATTGTGTGTCTGTGTCATTTAGAGGAAGAGTTCTTAAGGGAGTCCTGCTACATTTTTAATTTTTAATGTTTCATTGACTATATCTTTGCAGAAAAGGGTAAGTTGTGAACTTTACTGTAATTAATTTGTTAATGTAATGTGTCTGGATAATTGTGGGCAAGTAAGTTAACATTTAGGTTATCAGGTAGACTGCCAGAGGTAGTGGTGTGTGTTGTTCTTGTTAGTATTAAATCTAAGACTGAATATTGCAGCCAGAGAGGAGTATTTATTTATCTGCTACATTTTTTTAACCAGATTTCTGTAATGATGAATATGTCAGGGAGAGTATAGGGATATGGTCCATATGGATGCATGTGTATCTTGAATTTTACTGATGAGGCTTCTTACATTTGCATTTAAGAAAATGAACCAGAGTATCTTTTTGGGAAGAGTGGACAGATGTAGTGGAGTTGGCAAATGGGAAGCTGAATTTGGTGTGGTGGTCCTGGATTGGGATGTATATCTCCACAGGTAGATAATGAGTTGAAATGGAAGTAGGTATGAGAGTTGTTTATTTATTGTTATTTGTGTGTGTCTGTCTGCGTGTGTCTTTGTGTGTGTGTGTGGTTTGGGGTAGAGAAAGAATTAATAGAGAAGAATTTGAGGGAGAAGTTATTAGTATTGTAAATTTGATGTTATATATAAGAAATGAGACAGTGTGGTATAGAATTGCATAGTTCAGATGATATGTTTTGATAGAATGAGTTATTGTAGTTGCTTAAGGGGTGGGTTTGTGGGAGACTTACAGTGAGCTGGTAGTACACATATGTTCGAGTTAGAAAAGATAGTAGAGATAAATTGAGGAAAAAGAGAAAATTGCTTAGAAACATGTTCGGTGTGTTAAAGAAAGTCTTAGAACCTTAGACATTATTGTGAAGACAGGGTAGTATTGGTCATAGGATCATAGTAGGTGGTAATGTGCTTTTTGAGTAATGCGAGGCTGACACTCAAACATGATTTTTTTTTTTTTTTCATAGAGGAGTTGTGGATGTAAAGCATATAGTACTAAGAAGTCTGAAAAATTATTTAGTGATTTCAATTCTCAAATAATCTAAGTGGTTTGCCAGGCAACTATCAATTTTATGAGGGACAGACCAAAATATGAGGTAAACATCTGGGCATTCTGCGACAAAATGGACAGTTGAGAGGTCTGAAACCATGAATAATCAAGCGTAAAGGCTGTTATCACCCTCACTAACACTCTTCAAGAGAAACCTTGACGGGTGAAGTTTACCCCAGGGATCACTGCAGTGGCTCTGCTGGACAGTGGCGCAGGGAACTAATGGCTCTGCTGGACAGAGGCACAGGGAACTAATCTAAGGGGGTGGCGAAAGCCGACACATTCAGGCTAGGCTTATAAATGCCCTTGGGCAAATAGCCTAGTACTTACCTATGAGCTTGTTGACTTTTCCTTGCTTTGTCAGTCATGTGTGGAATTTTGGTGGGAGGAAGGGCTCAGTAATATGTAAGTGTTATGCTATTTTACTATTTTACTGAATTACTCAGGTGTTCTCTTTACTGATAATGAGTCTGTGTTACACAACAGCTGCCCAAGGTAATATAATGAATGCCTAGTCAACAGGTTATGTGCAGCAATTATCACCTTTGTCTGAGCCTGCATAAGTTTGGAGTACTGAAACAAAGGTCATTATCACATTAGCATTAAGCGCAGTTGCAATATAGCAGTGAGTCATTATCACTGTCTGGTAAAAGTCTCAGCTGCTGTAATTGTTATTCACATAAGCAGAAGCAATTATCACTTTGATGAATGCACAATGCAGATTTTGTTTTTTCTATGCTTGTAGTCAAGCCACCCATTCTTCATCAACTACCTGTCCTCCAAAACCGCTGATGTTTGTTTTCCTATGTATGTATGTATATGCATGTATATGTATGTATGCATGTGTGTGTGTGTGTGTGTGTGTGTGTGTGTGTGTGTGTGTGTGTGTGTATATATATATATATATATATATATATATATATATATATATAGTGTGTGTCTGTGCATATATGTGTATATCGATATATATGTATGTACACAATGTATTTGCACATATATACATATACACATGAATATCAGTTTGACAGTGGCCTCTCTTGTGAGATAGGGTGATGCATCTGTAGTTCATTTAGAGGGGATTTACATGTGCCCTTTCTGTGCCCCCTTGTCAGCTACCAGCCAAGCCCTTATGCATCAAGGCCAGGAAGGTGCCTACTCAGAGATTTGTGCCAACTGCTCTTGTGTATAATAGTTTTTTTAGATACAAACCGAAGGATTCAGAAAAATTATCACCACCGGTGCTATTTGGCAATGTAGAGCATCATACCTAGTAGAGCATCATGACTGCACACATCTTCATGAGCCCTCCAGACACACACACACACACACACACACACACATTTTAGGTTTAAATAGAGTGCGGAACTGTGTTTTTATCATTCTGATGACGTGTTTTACGAAAATTAAAACTTTTTATGCTAGTTCAGTTTTAGTCTTTTCTGTAGCACTGGTATATAGCGAGTGGTTAACTGTTTTGTTTATCAAATGGCAGTCACTGTTTGCATTGTAGAATTTGAAAGCAGGGTTAGCATAGCAGCATAATTGCCTTTGGTGCAGAAGGCTGTGGCTTTTACTCCCACACCATGTAGATGAAGTGCTGATATTGCAGTGCCATTTTGACTGTGGATTATTTGGTGCATTTTAAGAAAGTATAGGGGGGTTCTACACTCCTGTGTGTCCTCCTTTGTATAAGATTCCTAGTAACTTGTTGGATTGTCAGTCGTTCCCTATTGCAATATTATCAGTTTACCATTTTTAATGTAACATAGACAATTTATTCTTCAAAGGCAGCAGGCACTGAATTTGTATATGAAACATTGAAATGTAAAGTTTTCTTAGTTACAGAGCTCTTTAAGGTAGAAATATCTGGATGACTTTTACTTCTGAAAAGATTGTGCTTTTTAAGTAGTATTGCTGAGTTATAATGATGGAAGTATGAGTGGCATTTTATGGTCAACATTTTTTGAAATGGGTAGCTTTATCATTATCTCATACATTTTGTTTCATTGCTTTCTAGAAAAATGTTCATTGCTTTCTAGAAAAATGTTCATGACTACAGAATTAAAATACCATTCTAACAAATTGTGATGTATTATATAAGGAATATAATTTATCATGAGGGTGAATCAAATAATACATACATGTGTGCATGGCCCTATAAATGTGTGCAAGGAGCTTATGGTTTGAAAACAGCTCAAAGGTTAACTTAATCCTCCACTGTCAGATGCATTTTCTTTTAATGTGGGTTTTCATGCCATGTCAATGAGTGTGAGTTTCAAGGGCAGAGAAGTTTACTGCTCATGCTGAGTCTGTTTTCATTGTGAGACTATATTTAGCAAATGGCTATCAGTGCTTGTGCTATTTTATTTCAATATCTGTAATAATTGTAGAAGTAAATAAGAAAATTGGTTCACTGTGTCTTTATTTAAAATATCTATGATTCTTTCCATGCGCTTATGTACAAGAACAGTCAAACTTATGGTCTATGGTTATCCATGTCAGTAGAAGGCCAAACCTTGTGCTAAGGATTAAGTACTGCAGTCCGCCATTCACTAATCATGAAGCAAATTAGTTGGCTAATGTTGAACATTGATTTTAGAGTGCCTGATACCTCATGTTTCATGCTATCCAAGAGGTATCCCAGGATATTCTCAGGGTCTATTGAGGTAGTATTCTTTGACTTGGAGAGTGCATTGAAGACTTGCTTGCTAGTGATAGCCAGAAGATTTATGGTCAAGGGTGTCTTCTTGAGATTCACAGAATGTAAGCAAGGTAGTAAGGATGTAAATTTCAACTGCTTTACTTTTTGCTTGATTGACTCCCATGGGTACACATCTTCATTAATTGTCATAGGAAGTATGACTTAGCCCAGCTAAAATGTATTTGCTGTTGGGAATGTAAGGTTTACCATTCCAAAAGGCTTAGTGTGACTGTAGTCCATAGGAGTGATCATGCATTGCCAGGTGACCCATGCTGGTGAAAGGGAGGTAGTTGTGGCTCATAGCTTGGGTGTTACGTAGGGAGAGCACAATATGTTGTACCTACAGACCACAACACTGCGGAGCATGTGATGCCTAGACACTGACAGTCATTTAATCAGCAGCATTACTGGAGGTGTAATGAGCCACTACAAGGGTTATGGGCTGCAAGGGAAGAAGAGTAATCTTGGGGTCAAACTGATCTGTCCTAGTGTAAATGGAAAGGTATTTTGTTTTTTGACTTACGGAAGATATACTTTTGGAATGAAAATGTTCATGCATCGTGTAATTACTACCGTGGCATATACTTCTGTTCCGAGATCAGCAATATAAAGGGGCGCATGGTTTGGTCAGCAGTGTTAATGTGGATGTGGCTTGTTAAGGGGGAAGCAGCAGTCTGGGAGTTGAGTACAAATTTGAAAATCCTGGCTACACCCCTGCTGTAGAGCATATCTCCATCTCTGCAGGGTCTCATCAAACACCTGTTCCCTAATCTCACTACAGATCACAATGTCATCTACAAACATCATAGTCTACAGGGACTATTTATTTGCTTTATTTGGGAAAACTGCGAAGACTGTGCATAAAGTATGTATTTCTGTCCAGATAGTACTTACTGCAGTATTAAGTTTTCCTTGCATAAATATGTACAAAAGCAAACATCAACTAGTTTTATGTATTTATTTTTTGTTGTTGTCCAGGTTAGCATGAGAAACTTGTTAATCATTGGTGATGTTGAAACACATCAAACATTTTTTAATCCCATATCTGACAGCTTTTTTTCTTTTGTTCAGTAACATCATTGATAGAGCTGCAATATACATTACTACAAAGGTAGCACTAGCCCATCATCGGATGCTTTAAGTTGTCTATTATTGAATAAGTAGGGTATGTGATGGCACACAGTGAGGACATTAGAAAATTTTTCAAACAGATTAGTAAGAAAGCAAGGTACGAGCAACATGAAGTAACAGAACTAGCTGGGTCTGTTGATGAACGTATAGAGAAAGGTGCTGTCTCTGCTGTGTTTGGGGAACAGCGAGAGACCCCACAAAGTGTATGTGCAGAAACTGATATTGGCTGTTACATTCAATCAGACAGAATTGATGACTTCATGAAATTCAGGTTACTGACACAACCATACATCCCTCCAGAGAATTACAACTTCAAAGCTGATGCATCAGACAAGAAGCGAGCATTCCGATATAGTTGGCTGTCTCAGTATTCACCGTGGCTTGCATATTCTCCTCTCTTGAAAGGCCCACTCTGCTTAACTTGTGTATTATTTCCTCAGTCAGTTCACCGTGGGTTGCAAGGCAGCTTCATCACTAGTGTGTGCACAAAATATAATGCCTTCAATGAGTATGCAAGAAATCACATGCAGTCATCATGGCACAAAGGTTCTACTGAAGATGCTGCCAATTTTTCTTGTACGTGACAGAAGCCAGAAACAGCTGTTATTCCACAGCTAGATGCAGCAGTAGCAAAACAAATTGCAGAGAACCGAAAGAAATTGGAACCAATTTTGTCTACCATTATTTACTGTGCAACCCATGACATTCCTCTTCGTGGAAAAGAAGGCTCTGGTGGAAATTTCTGTGACTTATTAGATTTTCGTATTGAAGCTGGGGACACAATATTAAAGCAGCACAGTGAAACAGCTGCAGGAAATGCTCGGTACACATCCCATAGGGTGCAAAATGAGTTGTTGGCAGAATGCGAACACGTACTTCGAAATTAGATTGTTTGTGCAGCGCGTAGAACAATTGGATTTAGTGTATTGGCAGATGAAACTGCAGATATCTCGGGCATTGAGCAGTTGTCATTGGGCATTCGGTTTGTTGATGGTGATTGTATTAGAGAAGAGTTTCTGGGTTTTGTTCCCATTGTTGCGAGAGATGCACAGTCTGTATCAAATGTCATTGTCAGTGAATGCATAAAGTACGGTCTAGACTTGGAAAAATTACTCGGACAAGGCTATGATGGCTGCTCCATAATGGCAAGCATCCAGAATGGTGTTCAGGCAAAGATTCGTGAAAAGTATCCAAAAGCAGCCTTTATCCACTGCGCGTATCATAGACTAAACCTTGTAGTCGGTGATCTGAATGATGTTCCTGAAATAAGTAGTGCTGTTGGTGTTATCAAGAAGATTATTAATTTTTTTCGTGACAGTCCAAAACGACGAGCATTGGTACCAAATATACCTCTTCTGTGTGAGACACGATGGACTGAGAAATATAAATCCATTCGTGTGTTTAGTCAAAACTTTGAGAAAATATTTGACTGCCTCGCTGATCTTCAGAAGATCACTGCTGGTGAAACCAGACAAAATGCACATATATTACTCAGTGCTTGCTCTTCATGCACGTTTCTTATTTCTCTCTTCATTATTGCAAATTACTCATCAGTTCTTGAGCCCGTTGCCCAGATGTTGCAGTCTGTTCAACTTGATATAATAAAGGCTCAACAGCACATCAACAGACTCATTGAAATATTCAAGGAGCACCGTAACCATGCTGAAGAGCACTTTAGGAATGACATTCTCAGTAAGGCAAGATCAATAGCAGATAAACTTGGTATCGAGTTAGTGTTGCCAAGGATTTGCAGTCGACAAACACACCGAGCAAATACAGTAGCCGGGGATTTTGAGAGTTATTACAGAACGAGTATTTATATTCCCTATCTTGACTCATTAGTTTCTTCACTGACATCTCGCTTTTCCAGCAGTAACACTGCTCAGTTCAACTTATTTTATCTGCATCCTAAAATGATGCAAAACCTAGAACGTGAAGTATTCCGAAAACGAATTGCAGTCAGTAATGAATTATATCATATCGACAATTTGGAATTAGAGATGATGAACTGGTTCGACTATTGACATACGAAGGTTCCAGAGATATAGCCAAAACAGTGGACTTTGACTTGTTGCAACACTGTGATTTCTTTCCTGCTGTTAAGCAAGCAGTTCTGATTGTGTTGACCTTACCAGCCACTACCTGCACCATTGAATGATCGTTCAGCACTCTGAGACGGGTCAAGACCTGGCTAAGGTGTACAATGACTGATGATAGACTTTCAGCACTGTGCATGATTAGTGCTCATCGTGAACGTATCATTCGTGAAAAGAAACAGTTCATCAGTAAAGTTATTGACGCTTTTGGCACCCACAGCAGACGCTTACAATTTATATTTGCACCACAGGAGTCATAGGCCTAAACTGACCATGTAGTTCATTCAGTGTTTCTTTTTTGCTTTTTAATTGCAGTTACCTACAAAATGTATGATTTCTAAACAAATGAGTTTGATACTACAGTTCCATTGGTCTTATTTCATACTAGAAATCCACAGGCGATGAGGTGATTTCAAGCAGCACAAGCAAAGGATACTGTCTGCAGTACCCATGGATAATGAAAATTCTGAAAATTAAACATGGAATCACACATGTACAGAGCAGCAGCAGCATAAAGACAGTAAATAAAACAGAGTCAGTGAAATCCTTATAAGGCTGTTAGCGCAGGGAGATTTTAGTGAAAAATTGACAAATCCTTGTTCTGATGCACTATCTTAGAGCCGGATCCACACAATACAGGTAGAAGCAGATGAAACCATGATATCCACTTAAGCAGCAAAAGTTAAGTGGAGTGATAAGAGGAAGGAGTTTAGTATGGCCAAGAGGGCTGACTCCCTGGACTTCTGAAGTATTACACACTGCAATAAAAGGATTTGTAATTATTAATAGTTTATGATGGTTCACCAAGAAGTTTACCTGGGCCCTTTTTGTTGTCACAAAGGTCAAAGGCATATACAAAAATATGTTCGAAAATGAAAAGTATAGCACAATAACAAGTTCACATAGGTACTTGCTAGTCTGTTGAGCCGTAAGGATCATTCGAAATCTATAACAGCATTCCCCTTGTATATCTCACATTTTATTAACCCTGAGGCAAGCTGAATATTAACGTGATGTTTCTGTGTAAGAGGGACAAGGCTACTAAAATCAGGAATGAAATTAGGCTTATCCATCCAGATTATGGTTAAGTACAGTAAGAGGTCTACTTTGCTTTATGTGGAGAGGAAGATCATTCCAAAGAAGTGGGAGTCTAGTTGATAAACATCTGTCCTTCCCACATTTATGTTGCAGTACAGATTGACACCTGTTGAGCGACTGTTTATACCCTCATTGCAATTATGAATGTGCAGGAGTTTTGACAGGACTATGAGGTTATGCACGTGTAGCACAAATCTGTCCTCAGTAGCCTTTGAGACCAAGAAGAGTGGCAAGGCTTGGAGGTGGTCCACATAGTTTTTGGATTTATGCACTTGATGGATGTTGACATTTAAAATATGCCTTTAGGTGGTAAAATTATATCCAGAATCTGGAACAAATGCACAAAGCAAGGAGGATGGCCTCCCTGTTGTAGAAGTAGCAGACCACAAAAATCACAAAAACAGATAGGCCAAAGAAGAGCCATAAAGACGATACAGTGAACTATTGAGGATAAGAAGGAAATGATGTATTGTTACTATTATGTAAACAGCCCAGAATTTCCAGACACAAGGTATATAAAGAGATTGAGAGACATTACAGGAATGAAACTGTCAGAAGCTTAAAATAAAAATGTGTCTTAATTACAACAGATGCATGAAAAACTGTATGTATAGACCAAGAAACTTTGATCCATTTGAAAAAAAGGAGCATCCGAGGAGGTATGAATATATAAATAACAAAACCTAGAACTTTTTGTAAAGTGTAAAAAAAGAAATATAGACATGGGGAAAAAGATTTGATATGGTGCAATATTCATGCAAAGGGAAAAGCCAAATTAATCAGTATAAAGAAGGCAGCCCCAAAGATACTCAACGAGAAATACAGGCGAAGGCATCCAGATATGCAACATTTCACAAGTCACAGAGGGAATGTAGAAAATAAGATTAATAAAGTAGAATTAAAAAAGCAAAACAGAAGTATAAGTTATGGAGTGCCTGGAAAGTGAAGGATTCACAACACAGGTTACATCACAGCATGATGTAATGAGTTCCCAAAGTAAGGAGAAACAGGAAGATCAGGAGACATCTGAACAACAAATATGGACATGGGAAAGAAAAGAGATTTAATATAGTGTGATTTCTATGCAAAGGATTAAGCAAAACTAATCAATACAAAAAGAACAGCAGCAATGATATTTGAAGACACATACAGACAAAGGAATCTGGAGATCGAAAACTTGACAACAGAGAAAATACAAAGACAAATAGAAAAAGCAGAAAAGGAGACAGTAACGGAAAAGTTATACTAGTAGAAACTGAGATTATGGAGTACCTGCAAAGTGAATGATTCAGTGTAGAAAATCTAATTCAGAAAGCATCGCAAATCACAACATGATAAATCGATGGATATCCAATTAAGTGGAAACCAATGGAACGGGAAGCAATTGGTCACACATGCCAATGCCATATGAATATATTAGTAATTTTCACAGGAAACCCGTATAAGTGTTCACTTGAAGCTGGGCAGCAACAGAAGGAACAGGAAACTGTAACTGTGGAAAGTGTGCAGTCAATGTTGAGGAGTGATACTGATAGGCCAATGAGTTCCCATATGTCAGAGCAATGGATGACATGGGATGAAACAGTGTGCCACAGGAAGATGCTATAGAACTTTGTACAGAATGCTCACTGCAAATGGAAAACAAAAAATGTGTCCTCAGTTTAGAAGAAAATGAGCTAAGAGTTGCTTGATTTGGTAGAGAGAGACATTATTAAGATAAATTATGAAAACAGACTTCAGAAGGTCAGTAAAACCCAGAAAGTTTGTTTGATAAAACAAGTGAAACAAGTAATTAGGACTGTCCATAGAGATTCATGTGATATAACAGACGTAAACAGGCTATATTACTATGAAGCTAATTTGATAACTGATAACGCTTTTGAGCCATAAGAACACAGGGTAGTGAGAGAAAAGAAGGTGAGAAAGTTAATGCCATCATGGAAACAAATATCTATAAAGCAATTGAGACAGGGGTTGTCACCGTGTCACAGAAGAGGGAACAGATTTACAAAAATACTTACAAAGATAGATGTGATAAAGGTAGTGCACAATATTAGAACAGCCTAGGATGTATCATGTACTATCGCAAATAAAGTAAAAATCTCAGCACAGGAAGAATAAATTAGAAGATACACAAACAAATATAAGGGAAAAGTACAAAATAAGCAATTTATTGATGACCCAACAATTTTTTAGAGAATTTGGAAATGAGGTAAAAGGAACTGACAAAAAGATACATTTTGGAGAAGTACTTACGAAGATCATGCGCAGCATAACAAAGATGCTAAATGGATAGAAGTAAAATAATAACAAGTTTAAAGGGACAAGATATGAAATGGGATGACTTAACAGCCAGAGATTAACACAAAGTCAAATCCTATAATTGGAAAACCCCAGGCTCAGATGCAGTACGTAACATCTTCCTAAAAGTATTAACATCGTTGCACAAGATTTATCCACGAGTAATAACTATGTATATACGCACCCCAAACAGGCACCAACCGAACTAAGAGGAGGAAAAACAATGCTCCTACTTAACAGTGAACTTGCATGCTACCCTAAACCAGTAACTTGCCTCGTTTCTGACGATGCATAAACTCTGCACTGGAACTGATGCTAACAGAGTTTATAGTCATTTAGAAGAAAACTCAATTATGGCAGTAGAACAAATGGGCAATACAGAAGGTCATATGGAACAAAGGATCATTTGTTAAAGTCATACTAGTTTACTGTAAAAGAGGCAAGAATCTAAGTAGGGCATGGATTGACTTCAAAAAAAGAATCTGATAGTATCCCACACATTCAAGGACAAGAGTGCTTAAAAATGTAACATACACTTTACACTGACCGACTACATTACAGTGATGTTGATGAGGAAACAGTGGCAGACCTCTTTGCAATTAAGCTATGATAAAGGACAAATTATTATTCCAGGGATAAAAATTAAATGGGGGAAATTCTGGGGTGACTGTCAGTGACACCACTGCTATTCTTTCTTGCCCTATAATTTGGCTCCTAGAAACAAACGGTGTAAAGACCTCTCATCTTCTCTTTGTCGATTGATGCAAAACTGAAGAGCTAATCATAGGAAGACCTGAAAGCACAACGACAAGTTGTCAAAACATTTTCAGATGATAACAGAATGACATGACCATTTGGTCTTGATACATGTGCAAAAGCAACCTTCAAAGCAGGACAATTGCAGCATCAAGAAAACAATTTGGGACAAGAATGTGATATGAAAAAACTTGAGCAAGAGGGAGTATATAACTATTTGACAATAGATTAAGGATCAAAGCAACAGCGTGTAAAGACCTCTCATCTTCTCTTTGTCAATGATTTAAAACTGTACAGCTCAGAGGAGGAACTGAAAGCACAACTGCACATCAGACGATATAAGAGAGTGTCATTTAGTCTTGATAAATGTGCAAAACAAACCTTTAAAGCAGGAAAACTGCAGCACCAAGAAAACATCAGTTTGGTACAAGAATGTGATATGAAAAAACTTGAGCAAGAGGGAGTATATAAGTATTTGACAATAGATTAAGGATCAATAAAGCATGAACAAATGCAAATAAAACCTGGTAAGGAGTATTTTGGAAAACTTAAATTAATCCTGAAAACAGCATTGACTTCTAAGAACAAAATTCACGCTGAAACTCAATTTGTTCTTCCTCTCCCAAATTACAGTTGTGAGATGATTGGCCCCAAAACGTGTTGGATAGATTAAACAGGAAAACAAAAAGGATGCTTCATGCTCTCCAAATGATTTATAAAAAAAATCAGTGCATACCAACATTATATATCCCCCCTTCTGAAGGAGGGACGGGCCTCCTTGAAATTGATTACATGTACAGATCTGCAATCCTGGGATGCACACATCTGACCTCACAAGACTCAACATACTGAAAGTTTTGAAACATGATTAGAATAACTATTGGTTTTGTTCACATTTTTGTGAAAGATGCACAGACTATGCATTCATTGACAATGACATTTGATACAAAGTACGGCCTAGACTTGGACAAGTTACTCGGACAAGGCTATGATGGCTGTTTCATAATGGCAAGCATCCAATGTTCAAGCAAAGATTCGTGAAAAGTATCCAAAAGCAGCCTTTACAAGGTTTAGTCTGAGAAGCACAGCACAGTGGATAGTCAGTGTGATCTGAATGATGGTCCTGAAATATATAGTGCTGTTGACATTATCAAGATTATTTTTTTTTCCTGTGACAGTCCAAAATGATGAGCATTGATACCAAATATACCTCTTCTGTGGAGACATGATGGACCGGGAAATATAAATCCATTCATGTGTTTAGTCAGAAGTTTGATAAAATATTTGACTGCCTGGCTGATCTTCAGAAGAGCACTGTCAGTGCCAGACAAAAAGCACATACAGTATTTTACTCAATGCTTGTTCTTCATGCATATTTCTTATTTCTCATTCCATTATTGCAAATTACTCAACAGTTCTTGAGCCCATTGCCCAGATGTTGCAATCTGTTCACCTTGGTAAAGGCTGAACAACATATCAACAAGTCTCATTGAAATAGACCACATTAGGAATAACAATCTCAGTAAGGCAAGAATCATGATCACTAGCAGATAAAGTCATGAGTAAACCGTTTATATGTGCACCCAGAACAGACACCAAACTAGCTAATGAGAAAAAAATGCTCCCACTTAAGCCTGAACCTGCAAACGTCCCTGAAAATTATAGGCCAATAACTTGCCTCCTGACACTGTATAAACTGTGCACTGGAATTTATGCTGACTGAGTTTATAGTCATTTAGAAGAAATCTGAGTTATGGCAATGGAACAAAAGGACGGTTAAAGTCATATGGAATAAAAAATCATTTATTGTTAAAGTCATAGTGGAGAATTGTAAAACAGGCAAGAATCTAAATACAACATGGATTGACTACAAAAACATTTGATAGTATCACACATTCATGTATAAAAGAGCACTTTAAAATGTATAACATACACTTTACACTGATCGATTACATGACAGTGACCATGAAACAGTGGTAGAGCACTTTGCAATTAAGCCATGATGAAGGACAAATTATTATTTCAGGGAAAAACTTCAATGGGGAATACTCCAGGGTGACTCTGTTACTGCTGCTACTCTGTTTTGCCCTATAATTTGGATCCTAGAAAGCAACAGCGTGTAAAGACCTCTCATCTTCTCTTTGTCAATGATTTAAAACTGTACAGCTCAGAGGAGGAACTGAAAGCACAACTGCAAGTCAGACGATATGAGTGTCATTTAGTCTTGATAAATGTGCAAAACAAACCTTTAAAGCAGGAAAACTGCAGCACCAAGAAAACATCAGTTTGGTACAAGAATGTGATATAAAACAACTTCAGCAAGAGTACAAATATTTGGGAATGGGAACTGATAAAACAATCAACAATAAAACATGAGCAAATGAAAATCAAAATTACTAAGGAATACTTTAGATGACTTAAATGAATCCTGAAAACAGCATTTACATCTAGGAACACAATCCAAGCTATAAACCAATTTGTTCTTCCTGTCCTAAATTAATTTTGTGTGTTTGACTGACCTCAGTGTTGCATAGATTATATAAGAAAACAAGGATGCTTCTTACTCACCAAATGATTTATAAAAAATCAGTGCATACCAAGATTATATGTTTTCCACATTCTGAAGAAGGGATATTCCTCCTTTGAAATTGATTACATGTACAGATCTGCAGTCATGGGACTCCACACATCTGCTGACCTCACAAATGTAGTGAACGTTTTGAAAAATGAGAATAAATCTAAGATACATGACTTCTCTGCTTTTCCCTGCTTAGGCTTGCAGAAGCATATCGGCATCAAGCAGAAATGGAAATCAAACTAGAAGTAGATAAAAATCGGGCAACAACTGAATTTACCAAGAAACAAAAGAATACAAGGTCGGTGATGGACCAATTGAGAAGATGAAAAAATATGGAAAATGCATAAATATAGTTGCAAGCATAGAACACTTCTGGAAGAACCTCATGCTAATCAGGAACAAAAGCAGGAATGGTCAAGGCGAGGTGAATTCAAACCAAGAGATGAAAGGTCAATATTGGCGGCACAAGATAGTGGACTATCATGTACACATTGGTTTACAATGTCCATTGCACATGTGGGAGAAACAGACAAATGTAGGTTTTGTAAAACAGAACTGGAAACGGTTGAAGTTGAACACCTTGTTAATGGTTGCAACATACGGTAGAAGGACACTGTATACTGACAAGCATAATAATGTGGCAAGACTGTTGTACTGGGCATTGTGCAAACATCATGGTACTGAAGTGGCTTAAAAACACTGGAAACATAAGCTGCAATTTAAGCATCATAGAAAATGCTAACGCCTACATCACATGGGATCTTCCTCCATTACCAACAGCTCAAAAGACAGATGCTAGAAAACCAGATATTAGTGGTCCAAGAGAAGAAGACAAAAGTAGCATTAATCATTGAACTCTACACACCCACTGACTACAGTGTGTTATGTACAGAGAGACACAAAGTCAAACTCCTACTATATCAGGATTTGCAGGCAGAAATGAGAGCAGTGTGGAAGAAAGATACCCAGGCAGTTCCAGTAGTAGTAGTAAGAGCAGTGGGTCTTATTAAAAAAGAATATACATTCGTATTTAGACATGTTACCAATGAATGTAACTCCATACCAATTGCAGGAGGACTGAGGAGTCATTACTGGGCAGTGCACATTCATTGCAGGTGCTCTGAAGAGCACTTTGGCAGACCTCAAAGACTGATGACACCGTACTGATTTTGTGAACTTTTAATCATACTTTGATTTAGGAATGCAGTACATTCCTGTCACGATGATAGAAACCCAAAAGATTTGCTCTATCCACTTTCTAAGGAGGTACTACAAGGTAGGTAGGGAGATTTATGTGTGTCATACCTGTCAAATGTACAGATTTTCAGTGTTCAGATTTCTGCTTTATATTTTTAGTCTGTGTGTGTGTGTCTGAAATGACCTACTTAGAGTTAGCAGGTGGAATTTATTTTCAAGGAATTGAGAGCTTCAAGGGAAGATAAGTTTACTGCTGCTCATCATGCTAGGTTTGTACAAATGTGCAACTCTTTTGTTTAGCAAATGGTATCATTGTAGTATAGCATTTTAAAGCAGTATTAGTAGCACAGCAGGTAGCATACTTGCATCTTGCTACAGAGGGCTGTAGCTTGTACTCCCACAGCATGTAAATGTGTATTTTAAGGGGATGGGGTGCTGCAGTCCTGTCCTGAGTATGTCCCTTTGGTGCCTAGTAACTATGAACCTAGTTTTCAGCTTGTTACATATTCCCTATTGCAATATACCAGCTTACCATTTCTTTTAACATAACATAGACAATTTATTCTTCTAGGGCAACAGGCACTACATTTGTAGATGAAACACTGAAATGTATGTTTTATAGCAACAATCTCTTCATTAGTTTCAGATCTTTGTAATGTGGAATTCAGATGACTTCTGCAGACTGCAGAGATTGTGCATATGGACTAATATAATTATAATGATAGAAGTTTGAGTGGCCTTTTATGTTTGAAATGTTCTGAACTAGGCAGTTTGTCATTACTGGTTCATATGTTTTGAATTGTTTCACTGCTTACTGGAAAATGTTCAAAACTGTAAATTTAAAATACACTCTAACAGGTGGTGCAGGTGCTGTACAAGGGATATAATTCAATTATAGTTTCATAGGTAGGTACTAGGCTATTTGGCCTATATAAGCCTAACCAAAGGTACCCTGGCTTTCGCCACCCAAGAAAATTATTTTCCTGTGCCACTGTCAAGCATACCCACAGAAGTGATCCCCGGGGTGAATTTCCTATCTCCCATCAGGAACATGAATCACCATACTTTTGCATGGGCCTAAAAATGTGTGCATTTGATATGCTTTGAAACGCCCAAAGGTAAACTTAACCTGCCACTGCCCAGATGCATTCTCTTTGAATGTGGGTTTCAATGCTGTTTCCATCAATGTGAGTATCAAAAGCAGAGAAATTTTAATGCTAAGTCTGTTTTCATTGCAAGACTGTTGCTTTGTTTAGTAAATGTGAAATGCGTGCTGCAGTGCTTTTGCTATAAAATTTGAAATAAAAGTTGTGAATTAAATCCAAATATCTGTAATCATTGTAGAAGTAAAGCATAAGACAGTATGCATACTGATAGATTTGAACAGTGTCTGTGGCAAATGGTGAGAAATAACCAAGTAATGGGACACTGCTGGAATGGCTGTGTGTGTGTATGTGAGGGACTGTGTGGGGGCGGGGCTGTGTGGGGTAGGGGGAGGGCAGTGGGGGTAGGGGTGGGGCTACGTGGGTGGGGCTGCATGGGCGGGGCTCTGGGTTTTGCACCCCCCTGCAAAAAATCCTGCGGGCTCCCTTGACCATGAGGCTACTTCAGACAGCAATTTTGCAAAAGGCTTGAATGAACTCTAGTCAATATTCTTGTTTTATTGGGATAATAACTTTTAACATACACTCTATAGTAGCTGGGACTGTTAATTTATATGAGATAGTTTTCTAAATGATGTTTTACAGTTTATTATGTATATGTGCATGATTATTGTTGTAACTGTAATTCCTTAAAGGAAAGTATAATTTCTTTTTTCCTGCAGAGCGTTTTTTCATGGATTGAATGAAGCTGTTTAAAAAAAGAACCATTTTGCAGTGGTGTATAAGAGACAAAACAAGACTGGTTAGCAAAATGTCTGTTTTTCAAGAGTTGCACTTTATTTAAAATTGAAATAATTGATGAAAATATTGGTGGACAAAGTGGAAATGCATAGAAAGAGTAAATACAAAGCATATAATATAATGGGAATTCTTGTGCACAAGAAAAGATTATAATTCAAGTGCAAAAAACTTTAGTCTAATTACAGGAGCAAAATGCAATATTTTATGAGAATCTACACCTTTAGTATTGAGTTTGTCAGATACTATGGCTGGGATTCATAGTCAACTGCCTTAAGGAGTAACTTATGCTACACGGAGTAGGTCAAGCTGATCTGCAATGCCATTTAGGGATTCAGAGTCAGACACAGGTTCACTGGAATAACATCTCAGCAAGCCAACATTTGTTTGACTATTACTCACTCAACTGAAATAGTTCTGCACTTCTCCATTTAGCACCCTACCAGCCTCTACTGCATAGCACCAAACATCCTTGCAGACCACAATACAGACACACACTCTACCCTACCAGAAAGAAACACACACACACACACACATACACAAATATACACACACACACACACACACACACACACACACACACACACACACACACACAAAAAGACATGAGCATACAAACACACAAACATGCATACATACACACACACACAACACACACACACACACAAAACACATTCATGCACACACACACACACACACACACACACACACAAACACACATACACACACACATATACACACAAAGACACGAGCATACACACACAAAAACACGTACATACACACAAATACACACACACACACACACACACACACACACACACACACACAAAGACACATGCATAGAGACAAACAAACATGCATAAACACATATGCATACATATATGTGCATGCACATACACATACACACACACACACACAAACACACATATGAACATGAACATGAACATATACATGCACGCAAACACACCAACACTCACTGCAGCAAGCATGCACAGACACATGCACAAATATACACCACTCAGGCATTCTCTGCATACTCCACCCACACAGACACAGACTGACATATGGCAAGCACTCTCACACCCACTATACACATACATAGAACACCCCTTAATTGCTCCCTGTTTCGCCTTGTTTGGCTTGACACCACTAAAAATACTAGTGTACTCATTTTCTGCACTTTTCTCTTGGAATACTTCTATGTTACTCGTATGTTTTCCATCCATACTGTGCAAGTGTCTTACTTGAGCAGTACACTGGGCTGCACAAAGAGACACATTCACATAGGTTTCACCAACTGACTACTGCATCTACATACAGCTCTGAAAACTTCACTGCTCAGTTCTAATGAGCTGTGGTATTGAGTTGTGGCCCATCCATGAATCAGAAAAGTTTTGTGCAGTGCACAAGGCACCTTGTTTGCCCTCCTGTACTATGAAACTTTGCTATGAATCTGAGCATGCGTATGCCTCTATGCACTTGTACTGACATATTCTAGACATAAAATGAAATCAGTGGTTCAGATTTTGCTTACTTGTGAATACAAGGGAACTATAAGCCTAATTTTCATTACTGGAAAATACAATGAATTAGCCAGATATGCTAGATTAGGTGAGATGTAAGAAGCTTGGCATGGTGAAAAGAATTTGTATGATACAGGTGAAGAGCAGTTTATACAGCTACAGAGGTGCTACTTCAAATGTTTCCATGAATAACCGGAGTCAAACTCCTCGTATGCATACATACTTGGCCAATAAATGTGATTCTAATTCTAATTCTGAATAACATTAAGACTAGTACCTTAAATTTATCTCTTCGGCAGTTCCAGACAATTGTTATGAATGCTTAAAGGAAAAGAGTTATCATTATGTTAGTGAAAGGTAAATTGGTAAACAATAAAAACATATGAAGCAATTTAATCAAAATGTTGGAAATGCTAAAGATGTTTTGCAGAAATATGCTAATTTATTTTGCACATTAGGATGTCTACCAGGAGAATACAGTATTAAAATATCTAAAGATATAAAATAAATAATGTCTTTCAGCTTTTCCCGGTTAGGGGTCGCCAGAGCAGAATTCTGGTCCACTAATAATTGGCAGTGGATTTCTACAGTGCCAAGCTGCCAGCCTGACACCCAACCTTCAAAGAAGGCACACCCATTCATGCACACACCTACCTGCATGTCTTTAACGTCACTCAACAACAGGGAGAACATGCAGACTCCACACAGAAGGCGCTCCAGCCGAGAATCGAACGGGAGAACCTCTTGCTGTGAGGCGACAATGCTAACCGCTGCATTACAGCAGCTACATTAAAATATCTAAAGATATAGTGCTGACATTTTCTGTATAAAGGGGTTGTTTCAGATATACTTATTGCCAAACAATTTTCTGTGCTGGATACAAATTAAGGCTATTGGCAAAAAATGCATAAAGCTGTGCACATTCAACACCTTGCTAGGCAGATACTGATTTTGTAGATTGCCGTTTTGCATTTCACATTCCAGGGAGCTATTGTTAAAGTATATAATACCTGGAGTGGGTGATCAATATAATCAATAATCCGCTTCTCTGAGAGCTACCAAACAAATGTATGGCACAAAGATAATTAAACTCTTGGAAAGAGAGAGCCATGATCTGAAGTGGAGTAAATGAAATATTAAACATGTGACAAATTTCAAATATATGGGTTATATTTCTTTGCTGAAAGGACTGAAGTCAGATTTAGAAAAAAGTCAGTGTAAATGTTATCATGCAAATGATACATTATCTGTTTAAGATGATACCTGATACCTCTGATAACAGATACCTTAGTGCTACTGAGGAAAATACAAGAACATGATGTGGGCTGAATTTGGTCAGTGGAGCAAGACACAGAACATTTGAAAGGGCTTATTGCAGCAGCTCCTGCAATTATGTCCTATGATGTGTCACAAGCTCAGGTACTTCAAGCTGATGTGGGCCAACAGGGATTAAGTGAAGTGGTGATGCAGGAGGGTGGGCCAATAGGGATTAAGTGCAGTGGTGATGCAGGAAGGTGGGCCAACAGGGATTAAGTGCAGTGGTGATGCAGGAAGGTGGGCCAAGAGGGATTAATTGCAGCGGTGATGCAGGAAAGTGGGCAAACAGGGATTAAATGCAGTGGTGATGCAGGAAGGTGGGCCAACAGGGATTAAGTGCAGTGATGATGCAGGAAGATGAGGCAACATGGATTAAGTGCAGCTGTGATGCAGGAAGGTGGGCCAACATAAGTGCAGTGATGATACAGGAAGGTGGACCAATATGATACACCTCAAGAACTTCAGCAGAAGCACACATACTTACAGACAACTAAATGTTGGGAATGATGGATGCCAAAAGTTTAGGACTATATCTCTGTTAAATCAGTTTTAGAGGAATCAAATCACAGATAACTGTTAAGTATGTTTAAGAAATCACTGCACAGAGTAACAATTTGATTACATAGAATGCTATCAAATTTTAGCACAGTATAATCTCAAGAATATCCGTATTTGGTAGAAAGTAGATGAACATATATACACACACACATACATACCCATATATGTGTATATATATATATATATATATATATATATATATATATATATATATATATATATATATATATATATATATATATATATGGGTCCTATTTGTTTTGTCAACAGTACGGTTCATCGAACCATACTTTGCCGAAATTACTTTAGCAAAAGTGCATTTTGTCGAAAATGCACTTTCGCTAAAGAAAACAAAAAAAAAACATGCTGTTTGCATGTAGCATTAGTTGTACATCAGTGTATACTGTTGATGTACAACTAAGGAAACTCTGTTGAGATCATAGTAGAGTGGGGATAAGGGAATATTCTCTTTTCTCCACTGTAGTGCAATCTCGGATTGAGAATATTAAGGTGGGAGGTGGGGGAGCTTGCCCCCCCATGGGGGTGCAGTGGGGCTTGCCCCCCTGCATAATACTGTGTAGTGTGTTTTCTTTTTATTTAGTTTTTATTTTTTTATTCCACAAAAGTGCATTTTTGATGGAATGCACTTTCCTGGAAGTGAGTTTGACAATGTACGGTTCGATGAACTGTACTGTCGACAAAACAATGTAGATCCATATACAAGTTTAGTACTAAGCTAACTGCCCTTGTGAGCTATTTTAAGCCTAGCCAATTATCCCTTGTGTTTATAAGGCAAACACCTTAACCATTAGTCCACCATCCCAACCTATATATATATATATATATATATATATATATATATATATATATATGTATATACATATCCACACACATACATACCCATATACCTATATATGTGTGCATATATATATATATATATATATATATATATATATATATATACAGTTCCTCTGTGTTTCATCGAAGGTACAAAATGTTGAAGCTACAAAATGTCAAACCCACAAAAGTTTTAAACTAAATTAATGCACCACCTCCTGCTAATTATATATATATATATATATATATATATATATATATATATATATATATATATATTGATTTTGAGATTGCACAACAATGGTAAAGGAAAATTTCCATTTTCAACATTTGGTACCTTCAGCATTTTGTTTGTTTGACAAAACACAAGGGAAAATAAAATCCTAGAAAAAATGCATCCATACGCAGGTGCTAAAATATCTCCTAGAAAGCAACATCTTGTTACCTAATCAACATGGTTTCAGACCTGCCCATAGTACCACTACAGCCCTCCTCTGCTTCACAGACACAGTAAACCATCTCAAAAATGAAGGCCTGCAGGTGTCAACTCTTTTTTTGGATATGTCTAAAGCATTAGACACAGTCTCGCACCAATTCCTGCTAAACAAACTAAACCAATATCATCTATCAAATTCCACTCTTACCTGGTTCCAAAGCTACTTAACTGACAGGTACCAGGCTGTGAAATGGGAAAATTCTCTCTCTCCTTAGCTGCCCATAACTATAGGAGTCCCACAGGCTTCTATGTTAGGGCCACTACTATTCACAATCTTCACAAATCACCTCCATACCTCCACACAGCATTCATCTATCATTCAGTATGCAGATGAAACTACTTTAATCTGTACTGCACAAAACATTCCCACCCTCCTGCAAACAACTCAACTAGCATTCTCTGACATTGAAAACTATCTTACCAAAGCCCAACTTATCCTCAATCCAAAGAACACTCAGCTTATAAAAACACTGATAGTCAATTCACTATCTACTCCACAAATGCTACTCCAATCACTCCAGTGGCACAGGCTAAGCTATTGGGAATAACCATAGTCATCTCAACTTAACTATTAAAAAAGTACATGCCAAACTGGGATCACTCTACCATATCAAACCATTTCTTACCAACAACTCAAGATCAGCCATTGCTCACTCCCAACTTCTATCCATCCTACTCTATGCATCTCCCATTCTGACTAATCTCAACAAAACTGAACTAAGCAAAATGGAAGCCTGCTATAACAGAATTGCCCGCTTTGCTGCAAATTGATCATATAGAACTCATCACTGTACTGCTTTGAGACAGCTCCACTGGCTTGAACTGCACAACCTCCTAACCTACAATCAGCTCTGCCTCTGTCATTCTATTACCTCCCCAATAAGTGTCCTGCCCTCAAAAACCTAGTACAACATCATTCAGCCAAAAGGCCTCTTAGATCATCAAGCAAACTGCTACTAGAAGTCACCAACAGCTACAATAGCTTTGGAGATGCACTATATAGTAGTTCAGTGGCTAAAAAATGGAACTCTGTCCCAACTAGCATTCAAAACACATCATCCAAAGCCTCCTTTAAAGACCTCATCAGGCAGCATCTCAAGCAAAGTTGGCAGTGCCATGACTGCTCCCCAGACTAGTGAAAGCGGATAAGGTACACATACTAAACCTGGAGTACTTGATAATAGTTTTCACTCTTACTCACAAACACTGACTAATCTACAATGTATGTACTGTACCCATGTACTATGTATGTAGTCTACCTATGTTCCAAATTTCAGCTGTACACCACAAATCTATTAATTACCTTTACTTTTAAATTAATATTTTCTTGTCTGTTCTCTCCACTGTAACTGTTGATGTGCTGTATACCACTGTAAAACATGTCTATTGTAATTTGTGTGTATACTGATATCTAAATATATCTGTAATTTTTCTATGTGGAGCTTTTCTCCCCGGACCTCAGCTGAAAAAGGGCCTTTTCTGCTCAGTCAGTCACCCCTGGTTAATAAATGTAAAATAAAATAAAATAAATATATATATATATATATATATATATATATATATATATATATATGTGTGTGTGTGTGTGTGTGTGTGTGTGTAATAAAAATAATCAAAACACTCAAATGTCAGTGTTGCTAACATTGACATGCATGCTCAGAGAGATAATAAAATAGCATGCAAGTTAAAAACAGTGTTTTCTGCAAGGAGGGGCTTCTTTCCTATAACCCTTGTTACTTATATATTCCAACTCAGTGATCACATAATACTGGAAAAAAGGTATATTCCCAGCCCTGATATTATAGGAATCTTGTTCTACTGTCAACCATCTGTTTTTACAGCCAACTTTTGTCAACAAAACAGACCATTCGCACAGCTGACTATATTAGTGTCTCTCTCTCACACACACACACACACACACACACACACACACACACACACACACACACACACACACACACACACACACAAACATACACTTCTGTTATAAAAATGATGTGCTATTTTACTCTTTTAACATTACAATGCTTCATAGTTTCATTCCAGTTAATACAGCTTCTCCAACAGGAAAACCATAACTCTTACAGGGTGCATGGAAATAAATACATTTGCCATTCTTTTCTTATGTTAATATGTATACATACATACATACATACATACATACAAACATATATACATACATACATATATACATACATACAGTTTTTGGTTCCATTTCATTGACTTCAGTGTCATTGGGGGAACAGAACTTGCTAGCAGCTAGTACAGTGCACTATATAAAATATGACAGGATACCACTGCATTGTAGGGTACATAAATTCACACTTGCGATTACACACACACACCCACATATGCACACACACATACACTCACACAGATCTTGGGCCAGTTCACCATTGCTATTCCATGTGCATTTGGAGCATGGAAGGAGAGCATAAATGCATGGAAGAGATTCAAACTCCACAAAAAAAATGTACCTCGGGCTGCTAAATAAACCATATGAAGCAGTTGTTCCATCAAGTGTACCAGTATACTTTCCTGACTTTATAACTGCAGTGCAAATCAAGTAAGAAATATGTTTGTACCCCAAAGAAAATAGTGGACAGAATTTACTGAAACTCAACTTCTTTGTAATATAAATTGGTCTCAGTGGTAGAAACTTTTCAGTTCATTTATACTTGAATCTTACAATTTTATGAAGTGGAAGAACAATGCTTGCAAGATTTTCAATGATGTATATATTTAATTAGACACTGTGATGTTGAGAATGAGCATAACATGATATGAGTATAATTCAAAATCACAGTGACAGTATAAAATTCCACATGGACATAACACTTCCCTTGTCAGCTGAAAAAAAAAAAAAAAAATATATATATATATATATATATATATATATATATATATATATATATATTTTTTTTTTTTTGTTCTTCACGACAGAAGGAAAGATACAAAGGGGAACTGAAACTTGTGTCAGAACTTATAAAATACAGTCTGTCTTCTGGTTTTGGTAAAAAAGTTTTGTGGGTATGATTTTTATGTCTTTTTTATTTTGATACTAGTTTTACTGTTTGGTAACCCAGAGTCAGACAAGCATGGGCAGTTTCCAGATATCATGCACCATTCTTTCATAATTAATGGTAGTTCTCATACCCCTTGTTAATAACTGTTAATGCATTTATGTACATACAAATAGAAAAATCTACTAGTGTCTGTTTTACAGACAGAGTTCCTCAAAGTTAATTCATCCTTGTCATAGCGACATCAGTTGTTTCCACATTTTTTTCACTCCTACATTTTCAGGACATATGCTGGCATTCAGATCTTCCATTCTGTTCATTTATGGTTGCACAGCCAAGCCCATGAATAACCTTTACAGGGAAAAGCTCAGTGATAACAGAGTTGGTACAAGAAAAGTTTAAGGACTGATAAGGCATTTATGACAATGGTAAAAGCTGTGCATTAGCCAATTGCTCATTTCTGTAAAATAGTTACCTGTAAAAGGAGCTAATCAATAGCATTATTCTTCAAGGACAGCATGTGCATGCAAGTATCAATTATATATAAGAGAGGACACAACACAGCATGAGTATTGCTGTCAACCAGACCTTTAAAGGTATTTGTAAAATTAGTACATCTGGTAGTAGAAGATAAATGCATGCTCATAATCCAGTATCGAATGCATGCTCATAATCCAGTATCGAATGCATGCTCATAATCCAGTATCTAAAGCATGCCCATAATCTAGTATGTAACACATGTTTATAATCCAGTATCTAACACATGCTCATAATCCAGTATTTTAGGCATGCTCATAATCCAGTATCTAACGCATAATCCAGTATCTAACACATGCTCATAATCCAATATCTAACGCATGCTCATAATGCAGTATCTAACTCATGATCATAATCCAGTATCTAATGCATGCTCATAATCCAGTATCTAAAGCATGTCCATAATCCAGTATCTAATGCATGCTCATAATCCAGTATCTAATGCATGCTCATAATCCAGTATCTACACTATCATAATCCAGTATCTACACTATCATAATCCAGTATCTAACATATGCTCATAATCCAGTATCTAATGCATGCTCATAATCCAGTTTCTAATGCATGCCCATAATCCAGTATTTACACTACGAGCTGTTGCAAGGCTCTGTGGAGGAAAGTGTTCTCAGGGACATAAGGGAGAAACCACTACTATCCCAGAGATTTGGTAAACAGCAGGGGTGAATGGGACAACACGTAATTGCATATCTACAAGTATATTTAAGGAGGGTATAGGAGTGGGGATCACATTTTATGAAGACTACAGATATCCATCATATAAGGACGTTCTACATCTTGTCACATATCCCTGACTGATAATAACATCATGGTCAGTGCTGTTTGAAAAGTTACTGATAATAACATCATGGTCAGTGCTGTTTGAAAAGTTACTGATAATAACATCATGGTCAGTGCTGTTTGAAAAGTTCACTGTTAGGAGACCTGCACTGTTATCACATGACTTGATGCAGAAAGGCTGTTGCCTGTACTGGTCAGAACAATGGTTTATCAAACCAATGTGCATGTTAGCACTGGTACATTTAAAAGACCATCAGGGGATGCGATTAACATGTTCCTGGTATTATCATCCAGCATTTGCAAGTACTTTCAGGATGTGCTGATCCCAGATGCTAAAGAAAATATCAAGTTATTGGCTGGAGAGCCTTCTTACAACATATGAATGGAATCTTTAAAACTGAGTTCTGAAGAAGTCTCTGCACTGTTTTAAGAGGCAAAAGTACTTAACTTTGTATAATAAATTAGATGCAAGTGATGTGCATTATGCATGTTGATTTTTTTTGTTCTTAAAATATCAGATTACTTGACACTGTAGTAGACAAAGAACACACTATGAAATAGTCCCACTATATAGTATATTTAAGACCTATCTTGAATGCATCATATTAAATGCATACTGTTAAACATACTGAGTCAGGCCCACAGCATGAAGTTACAAATGTTTCCTGTTATGAATTATCAGAGAAGTGTAACAAACAGCAGTGATGGCTTCTGGGAGGTCATGTGACAACCACAGCTGGTGTTGCCAGCATTTACATGAAGGAAGAAACATCATAAGACATAGAAGAGAAAAAGAATTCTAAGCAAAAATACTTTAACACTGTAGAAATATGTATCCCATTCACATAAAACAAAGTTCATCCCCATTAATATTCAAGTGCAACTTAAATCTATTGATGGGAAACAGAAATTTACCCCAGGATTGTTCCCTCCTGCTTCTTTATTTGATTTGTGTTTAAAAATCTGTTGTATAATCTGCTATCGTTTATCAACCCAATAATGTGAAGTAGCATGCTACAAACAAATAAAAATAAAGATTATAAAGTAGCCCGTCTTCCTCATAAAATCTACAAACCACTACCATACCTGTCCTACATGCAAGCAGATGCAAGTAAAAGCTTGACAAGTAATTTCTTAGTTAAAATACAAAAAATGAAATCTTTAACTGAATCTGCTCTGGTTCAAATCAAAATGCAACACAACTGACTTAATGTTTGCAGTGAGATAAACAGTGGATAAGAAGACAGAAATGCGAAAAGAGTCCAACTGGGAATTTCTAGACTTGGAGAAAACATATGACAAGGTTCCAAGAAAGTGAAATTGATAGACCTGTGATGGTTCAAGATCCAAACACTGGTAGAATTAATGCAGGCCACATACAATAACCCAGTGACATAAGTATGAACAGTGTTCAAACTCATAGGTTCATAGGAGTTTATAAGGATAATGGCCTTAGGGCCTTTACAAGGTCTGCTATTAAAATGTCAAACGTCAAAATATTTTCCGTTTGACACACCAGAAAAAAACAGTCAAAATGTACAACATGGCACAATGTCAAATCAGCTGAACAAATTCAGCAGATTCGACATTGTTGCTGAACAGATTACGTGATGTCCATATAGAAGCTCAGGTAAAGGAAACTCCTATGCCTAACATCATGTTTGTGTAGAGGGAAAGCCCCCCACCCCCATGCCCCCTGCTAACTATATGTTCCAAATTTGAGATTGCACTATAGTGAAGAAAGGGATGAATTCGCCACACTGCACTGTACTGTGATCTCTGTACAGTACTTCAAGATTATATTAGTAGGGGCGTGGCCAAGGATGAACACAGGATAGCAGCAGATTTCTTCAGCTCCACCAACTTAACTGCACTGACAGGAAATAATTACTTTAAAAATCAACTAATGAAATAATTTTCTTTCTAAGTACGTTTGGAATATCAGTTTCTTGAATAATATCTAAAAAAGAAAGAAAATTTCAATAATTTTCCTGTCAGAAATCATCTTGGAAATTTCTCTTTCATCACCTCTCTTCAAAATGAGTTCCAGTAAGGCAAACAGTCAGGATTCCAGCATCAAGAAAGAGCTTCAGTCTCTGATATCTACTATTCAGCAACTAACAACCAAAATGGACAAACTGGATACTAAAATTGATAACTTCATAGAAAAAACTACAAAACAAATGGATTTGTTACATCAAGACTTGCAACAACAGAAGGCTCAGATTACAGGCATAGAAGAGTATGTTAATGATATGGAGAACAGAATCCAGGAAGAAGAAATTAACATTGAGTTTTTGCTGAAGCAGAACACACACCTACAATCCAAACTTGATGACCTGGAAAACGCAATAATATTAGGATTTCTGGACTGCCAGAAAATATAGAAGGTAACAACATTACTTCCTTTTTAAATACTTGGCTTCCCAAAACTTTAGACTTGTCAGAAGCATTTTCTTTTGGTATTGAAAGAGCCCATAGGTCTTTATCTAATTTTAACTCTAACAAAAAGTATCCTAGATCAGTTATAGTAAGATTTTTATCATCTTATGACAAGGAGATGGTATTAAAATCTGCATGGGCTAAAGCACCTATTAAAATTAATGAGGCAACTGTGCGTTTTGACAATGACTATTCTTCCTTGGTAATAACTAAAAGAAAAGTTTTTTTGCCATTAATAAGAGAGCTTAACAAAGCACAGTTCAAAACTTACCTTTTATTTCCTGCCAAACTAAAAATCTTTTTACCTGATGGCCCTAGAATTTTTGAAGACTTGGACTCTGCTTTGCTGTATATTAAAAAAATAAGATATTAGATAAAATAGAAGATATGGAATGGGCAAGTCCTTCGTTAAAGAGGATGACAACAGGAACTTCTTGGAAGACTTCAGAAAAGCAAAAAAGACTAAAAAACAAATGACATGTTCTATATATTTTTTTTCTTTCTTTCCTTCTCTCTTAATCTCTTCAAATACAGTTACTGCATCTCCAGAAAGCCACAAATATTTTAAAGATTTATTCAAAGTTATTTTTCTGTGTGCAAAGAACTGTTTTTGTTTCATAAATAGTCAAACTCTCAGAGGAACAAATAACATGCTATCAATCAACTTGTTTCTCTTTGTGATAAAGAGACCTAAGGTTAGTAATTTGATACATTTTCTTTCTCTTCTTGTTTTAAGTAATGGCATTCTTTATAAACTATGCATTTATTGAGGTGTGGGAGAGGGCAAGGAGAGAAGTATGATGTAAAATATGGAAAAAGTGAAATAATAACTTATTAGTTCTTTAAAACTATATATGCTGTTTAAACACTGTTGCTAAATATTATATCATGACTTTATTGCTTATACATGATTACAAATAATATGTCATGATATAATTGCAAATAATTAGAACTAAAATAGTTGTAAGTAATATGTTTCATGTTTAACTTTATTAATACAAACAGCAAGTAATATTTCTTTGTAGATACTCTTTGTAGCTTCCTTTTTTCTTTCTTCTCTCTCTCTCTTTCTTTTTTTTTCTCTACTCTTTTCCTTTTTTTTTCTCTCTCTCTCTCTTTCTCTTTTATAAGTACAGTTATATGCTTCTGATAATACTGATATATGTATATAATAAGATTTTTATGAGAAAATGAAATGGGGCATATAAAAATAAGTTATATAATATGTTAAATAACTGTAGGCTTGGTTTCACTGTCATAGAGACTGTAATGACTTGTAAAATACTTTGCGAAGGTTTTGCACATTTGTATTACTAAATGAATGTCAGTCACTTGTATTTACTAAAATTCCCACTAGAATGTTAAGGGAGACAATTTGGGATGTGGGTTAACTCGTGAAGAGTGTCCTCGAGTTGTTTTAAAAGCTTCAACACTCAGAATACACGCAGAGAAGCTGAATGCAGTCATTTTGAACTTTGACCCCTGATTTCACACTGACACATCGCAGATTCAAGAAGAACACTGTTCCAGGAAGTAGAACTGCTGTAAATGCGACTTTGTGATGAAAAATTAACTTTATGACATCTAAATGTGAGTTATTCTTTATAACAACTTACTTATTTAAGATGTAATTTATAAAATATGAAAGTTATAATGATTTTAAATGATTCAGTATGCCATAGTAAGCAAGTGAGATATTTTAGAAGGCATAGAAGGTAAAACACATATACACATGTTTTTGAAAGCTTACATGACTGCAGCATATTAATGTATATAAATACTTATGATTTAAACATCTATAATGTTATAAATCATTTGCCTTAACTAACTGACAAGCACAAGTATCATTATGTCTATATTTTAGAAGAAACTGTCATGTGACATATTTTAAAGCTGCCGTTCAGATATATAAAATACAGATGGCTTTCATCACAATGATTTATGTATAACTAGGAAGTATCATTGCTGTGCAGTATGACTTGTAAACACATGTATGAGTCTAAATATTTTATTTACTGGCAATAATAAGTATGAGAAGAAAGCTTTGGTGCAAGTAATTTAAAGTTTTTAAAACTGTTAACTGCATTTCTATGGCAGAAAGTAGGAATACCCTAATATATGTGATGTCTGAACCATTATAGCCTAAGTTATTGAATCCAAATGAACATAAGAACTTATTTTTACAAACTTTTAATAAACTAATATATAGATATGCTCCTTTTTTTTTTCCTCTCTCTCTCTCTCTTCCCTTTCTCTCTCTCTTCTCGGTTCCCATTATCAAGTTTATTAGAATGCTATTTTGATTATGAGTGTATTTTACAAAATAGATGTACATAGTAATATGAGCTGTTTCTAAATGTTCTTATTTGTTTATATGAAGCTGATTTATAAATTGTTTAGCTTTGTCTTACTAGATAATTTAATTAAATGAGGTTAACTTTAGTTAATAATAGTTAGTATTGAATTGATATGGTGGCAGCTGAGGTACTGCTGCTTAGGATAGGGGGATAACTTGAGTGGTATGTGCTACTCAAAGTTGGAGTTCTTAAGTCCAGGCTGGGTGCAATGTTTAATCCTTATATTATTTTCACCTGTTTATTGTTGTTTGTATATAGTTCTGACATCCACAACACATTTTATAAACTTATTGTCACTACAAATAAAAGTGAAGGTTATACAAAATCCCATAAGATTTTCAATAAATACAGCTATAATTAATGGTACACCTAAAGGAGGATGTATAATATCATTTATTTTGTTAATTGTTATTCTGATTATCTGTTTTATATGTTTATAAAAGCTAAATGATTTCTCTAAAAGGAATTTCTTTAAACATTAATGGACTGAATAACCCATGTAAAAGGGCAAGTTTAATGAGATACATTAATTTGCATAGGGCCAACTTAGTATTCCTTCAAGAAACTCATCTCCTGAAAAAGGATATTGATAAATTAGCCACTAATAAATATACAGTCTTGGTTAGTTCAGAACACACTCAGAAAAAAAGAGGAGTGGCTATTTTATGGAATAAAAGTATGCCCATACCTAAAACTATTAAGTCTTATAAAGATGATAAAGGAATGTTTTGTATGGTTACAATACAGATTAATGGAAAGACATATACATTAATCAATGTATATTGGATACCAGGAATTGGCATTAATACAGTGAAACACCATCTCAATAAGATCATATCATTTTCTATAGAAGATATTATTTTAGCAGGTGACTTTAATTGTATTCTACATGAAAAAGATACAACTACTATAGGAAAAAGGAAAATTACATCTAATGCAAAACATTTAAAGGATTTTGTTAATTTATATCATTTGAATGATATTAATAATCAGATAGATTCAAAATCATTACCATACACTTTTTTTCCTAACAGATATAAAACTTATTCAAAAATAGATAGAGTCTTTATTTCTAACCAGATGGTTACAGACTTAATTAATTCTAAAATCATTTCGTGTCCTATATCAGATCATAATTCAATTGTCTTTGAGTTTATGATAAAAAGTACTTACAATGTTCAGATCAAAAGGATACCAGCATACTTAACTCAACTAAAAAGACTATAAAGATTATATACTTTCAGAAGTGGAACATTTTTTAGACTTAAACAATACACCTGAAGTCTCCATTGTTTATGTTTGGGATGCTTTAAAATCATATTTATATGGACAAAGTATCAGATGGTATAATAATAAAAGGAAATCTTGGGACAATGAATTACTAGATATTCAAAGCAAATTAGACTCATACAAACATAATAATAAAGAAAATATTATGGACAAAAGAGTCATTGAAGAAATAAATAAATTAAATGAGAAATACAAAGAAATTTTAACTCATAAAGTTAAAATAACATTAGAGAAATATAAGTTTTTGTCTTACTCAATAAGTCCCAAATACTTATATAGACTTAAAAATAAAACAAAAAGGTTGAATAAACAAAATCATATCAAAGAAATTTTCTCTCCAAGGAAAAAGAAGAATGTTTCTAGTTTACCAGAAATATTAGATGAATTTAGAAATCACTTTCACAAAATTAATCATAATAACATTAACATGGAGTCTAAAGATAAAATAAAGAAATTTATAACTACAAACATGAACAAAAAACTTAATAAACAACAGACTAAACTAATGGATAAAAATATTTCATATACAGAGGTTATTACACAAATAAACAAGCTTAAATCAAACAAAGCACCAGGTAATGATGGTATTATGCCAGAGATCTATAAAATTCTTCCCAAAAGTACTTACTCATTAATACATAAGGTTTTTATTTTGGCCCAAAATGAGTTAACAACTCCCCCATCTTGGCAATACACATTTATTTCACCAATTTTAAAACCCAATAAAGACCCAACCAGATGCACTTCATATAGACCTATTTCATTACTTAATGTTGACTATAAAATGTTTATGAGTATTTTTGCTGATAGATTAAAGACAATCATCCCAGGCATTATAGATATAGTCCAGACAGGCTTTATTGTAAATAGAAATACTTTTGATAATATAAGGAGAACTTTAACGCTAACTGATTTTGCAAATAGGAAAAAGAAAGATTTAACACTTATTAGTCTCGATATAAGTTCAGCATTTGATTCAGTAAGTTGGGACTACTTGTTTATCTTACTGAAGTGCACAAACTTCTCAGATGCATTTGTAAATCTAATTGAACATCTATATAAAGGAGCATTGGCTTACATTAAGATAGGAACATATGTCTCACAAAAAATACCCATTTTAAAAGGCACAAAACAAGGGTGCCCACTCTCTCCACTATTATTTACTTTAATAATGGAGCCTTGGGCTAATTTGATCAGAAACAGTACTGATATAGAAGGATTTGATATAGATGAAAACACAATATCTAAAATTCAACTTTTTGCAGATGATGTTCTAATTACATCAGCTGGATCTAACTCTTCTATGCAGTCCTTATTTGATAAAATGATGGATTTTAAAAATATCTCTGGTTTAATATTCAATGAAGAACAAACTAAAATATTACCAATATACACGAAAAAAATGTCCTCATTAATGATTTTAACAAATATATACCCAACTCAGGTCAGATAACTTACTTAGGTATAATATTAACTAAAGATATCAAATCTATTATACATAATAATTATAGTACCTGTCTTCTTAATATACAAAATATTTTCAATAGTTGGAACAATATGCTTTTTACCATGGAAGAGAGACTCACAATTATTAAAATAATAGTATTCCCTAAGATATTATACTTAATACAATCAATAATACTCCCACCTACATAAATAATTATTAAGAAATTGAATTCACTAATGTTAAATTTCTTATGGGCACCTAATAGACCTAGGATTGCATTAAAGAAACATACTAATAGCTGGTCTCAAGGGGGCATTTCATTTCCAGACTTTAATTTATATACTATCTCTTCTATTATAAAAGTTATTACTTTGTTAATAGATCAGTCATATGTTGCAAGATGGAAAGATTACTGGGAACTAATTAGCATTCACTTCATGAAAATCTCTTTAATACATAAAATATTATTGTAAATAACCCCATGGTATGGTTACTAAAAGAATTTTGTACTTCATCCATTACACCAAAATATGTAGTTAGTTACCCATTAAACATTATTATCAGTTATCGTAATTTTATATTCATGCATCCTAATCCAGTATCTAATGCATGTTCATAATCCAGTATCTAATGTCCATAATCCAGTATCTAATGCATGCTCATAATCCAGTATCTCATGCTCATAATCCAGTATCTACACTATCATAATCCAGTATCTACACTATCATAATCCAGTATCTAACACATGCTCATAATCCAGTATCTAATGCATGCTCATAATCCAGTTTCTAATGCATGCCCATAATCCAGTATTTACACTACAAGCTGTTGCAAGGCTCTGTGGAGGAAAGTGTTCTCAGGGACATAAGGGAGAAACCACTACTATGTAATGGCATATCTACAGGTATATTTAAGGAGGGTATAGGAGTGGGGATCACATTTTATGAAGACTACAGATATCCATCATATAAGGACGTTCTACATCTTGTCACATATCCCTGATTGATAATAAAATCATGGTCAGTGCTGTTTGAAAAGTTACTGATAATAACAACATGGTCAGTGCTATTTGAAAAGTTACTGATAATAACATCATGGTCAGTGCTGTTTGAAAAGTTCACTGTTAGGAGACCTGCACTGTTATCACATGACTTGATGCAGAAAGGCTGTTGCCTGTACTGGTCAGAACAATGGTTTATCAAATCAATGCGCATGTTAGCCCTGGTACATTTAAAAGACCATCAGGGGATGCGATTAACATGTTCCTGGTATTATCATCCAGCATTTGCAAGTACTTTCAGGATGTGCTGATCCCAGATGCTAAAGAAAATATCAAGTTATTGGCTGGAGAGCCTTCTTACAACATATGAATGGTAACTTTAAAACTGAGTTCTGAAGAAGTCTCTGCACTGTTTTAAGAGGCAAAAGTACTTAACTTTGTATAATAAATTAGATGCAAGTGATGTGCATTATGCATGTTGATTTTTTTGTTCTTAAAATATCAGATTACTTGACACTGTAGTAGACAAAGAACACACTATGAAATAGTCCCACTATATAGTATATTTAAGACCTATCTTGAATGCATCATATTAAATGCATACTGTTAAACATACTGAGTCAGGCCCACAGCATGAAGTTACAAATGTTTCCTGTTATGAATTATCAGGGAAGTGTAACAAACAGCAGTGATGGCTTCTGGGAGGTCATGTGACAACCACAGCTGGTGTGCTACATTTACATGAAGGAAGAAACATCATAAGACATAGAAGAGAAAAAGAATTCTAAGCAAAAATACTTTAACACTATAGAAATATGTATCCCATTCACATAAAACAAAGTTCATCCCCATTAATATTCAAGTGCAACTTAAATCTATTGATGGGAAACAGAAATTTACCCCAGGATTGTTCCCTCCTGCTTCTTTATTTGATTTGTGTTTAAAAATCTGTTGTATAATCTGCTATCGTTTATCAACCCAATAATGTGAAGTAGCATGCTACAAACAAATAAAAATAAAGATTATAAAGTAGCCCATCTTCCTCATAAAATCTACAAACCACTAACATAGCTGTCCTACATATAAGCAGATGCAAGTAAAAGCTTGACAAGTAATTTCTTAGTTAAAATGCAAAAAATGAAATCTTTAACTGAATCTGCTCTGGTTCAAATCAAAATGCAACACAACTGACTTAATGTTTGCAGTGAGATAAACAGTGGATAAGAAGACAGAAATGCGGAAAGAGTCCAACTGGGAATTTCTAGACTTGGAGAAAACATATGACAAGGTTCCAAGAAAGTGAAATTGATAGACCTGTGATGGTTCAAGATCCAAACACTGGTAGAATTAATGCAGGCCACATACAATAACCCAGTGACATAAGTATGAGCAGTGTTCAAACTCATAGGTTCATAGGAGTTTTCAAGGATAATGGCCTTAGGGCCTTTACAAGGTTTGCTATTAAAATGTCAAACATCAAAATATTTTCCGTTTGACACACCAGAAAAAAAAAGTCAAAATGTTGAACAAATTCAGCAGATTCGACATTGTTGCTGAACAGATTACGTGATGTCCATATAGAAGCTCAGGTAAAGGAAACTCCTATGCCTAACATCATGTTTGTGTAGGGGGAAGCCCCCTACCCCCATGCCCCCTGCTAACTATATATTCCAAATTTGAGATTGCACTATAGTGAAGAAAGGGATGAATTCCCCACACTGCACTGTACTGTGATCTCTGTACAGTACTTCGAGATTATATTAGCGAATGCACTGTGCCTTCGCAAATATAAACTTTCGAACACAGATATGTTCAGCAAGATGGAAATTCAAACATCCATGTTTAAAGTTTCCATCTGCAAAGATTCTCCTTTCCACCTTTTAATAGTAAACCCCTTTACAAGCCTAGTCATGTTCCCTAACTGAACTTGGCTAGATGGTCATTATCCACAGAGTGAGTCTATGATCAACACTGACTGCCCCTGTCTATGAGGGACATAGGTGCTACTCTCACAATGAATTTACAGTCTCCCAAACAATTATCTAGATTGTGCTTGAATAGGGTCATTAAGTAACTGTGCTTCATATGAATTGTCAGTTTATTCCAGAGGAGCAGCAATCTCTGGGAGATATATCTGTCTATCCATCATGTTCTGTTAATGTCACAGACTAGGCTGAGATCCCAGGAATGAGTGCCTCTTGACCCATTTGATTTGTGGATGTGCAGCATTTCCATTAGTGCAGGGTCAGAAACTGCTCTGTGGGCTATGCACAAATTGCCTCTCAACAGCCTGTAGGATAGAGAGTACAGTGAGAGGGCTTTCAGTCTTTCCATTTAGGTCATATTTTGTTGGCCCTGAATTTTCTTAGTGAGAAACCTCTGAGGTCTCTTCAGCTGCTGCAGGTGTCTGGTGAGGTATGTTGCTTCATTCCTACCTCTCATCTAACTGGGAATGTTCTAGCTCTCATCCGGCCTAACTTTTATCTATTTTACTTCTACTTTCTATTAGGCTTTCTTTCATAATTTCTGCCCAACACCTGCTCTTTTCTTCTTTCACCTTCCTAATTTATCTTTCATTTAAGGAAGTTTTATACCTTGACCTTCAGAAGGCAAATTTATTCCATGTATTCCCAGAATGCTTTGTTATGGCATATGCCACAAAATACTTTGATATTATTATTACTTTGTCAATCTGTTGCTTTTTTACATCATGTAATATTTTTATATTGTTTTTGTATTGTTTTTCACTATTGTAATATTGTAAGTGGAGCATTTCTCCCCGGGCCTCCATTGAAAAAGTCTGATTTTGGCCCAGTGGACTTTCCCAGTCAACAAACTGCAAATAAAATAAATATTCAAAAGGGAATATTGTACTCTATTAGTGGTCTGATGAGGGTCAAGTACAGGGGAGTTATAACATCCTTAGTCTTGGATCTGATGCCCTTACTTATGAGATGTGCAATGTGGAAGGCTTTCCTTACCATTGCAGACACATGGTGATCAAAGTTTAGAGTGCTATCAACATGTATTCCCAAATCTCACACCAATGGGTTTGAGCTTAGAGGAAATCCTATCATGTATGCATCAGGTTTTAGCACTGAGCTCAATGTTCATCATACTGGTGATAGACTACATCAGGAAACAGATTGGAGAGTACAGATCAACAAAGCTGCTGTTTACAGATAATATGGGATTACATACAGACTCCGAGTAAGAACTTAAACAAAGGAGAGGTGAAGAGAATACAAAAGTAAAGGCAGATGGATTAAACTAAGCACAGATACGACATGTGTCATGGTAGCAAATGGGAGAAAGCAAAAGAAGCTGAAAATTGAGATAGAAAGGAAAACAGTAGAACAGGTTAATAGCTTCAAGTATCTAGGAGAGGTGACTGAGAAGAAGGGCTGTCTGAGTAAGCAAGTCAAAGACAGATTCAGAGGGGCTACAGCCCTACAGCACAGGGTGTTGGGGTTGTACATGACAGAGGAATGGCAAAGAAGCTTACAAAACAGTGGTGTGACCAGTATTACTATATGGTACACAAACATGGGCAGTGAAGGCCGAGCAGCTGTAGAAGCTAGAGGGGATGGAAATGAAGTGCCTGAGATGGGTGGTAGGATGCACACTGTGGGACAGATGAAGAAATGAGGACATCCTAACAGAAGCCAAAGTACCTTCAGTTGCAGAAAAGGCCAAAGAGAACTGATTATGGTGGTTTAGGCATATGTGCAGAAATGCTGAAGACAATTTGGTGAAGAAAATTTCGTAGAAATGGGAAAAAGGTAAGAGGAAATGAGAACATCCAGCAAAGAAATGAATGGACTGCATTAGAGAAGACTGGTGACAATCAGACATGACTATCCAAGAAAGGAAGAGAGTAGCAGCAAATCAGGAGAGATGGTGATAATTGATACGACACCCTGACCTCAAGTACAAAATGGGAAGAAGGGGTTTGAGGATGATGATGATGATGGTGGTGAAGTAAATCAGCTCTGTTAGGTAAAAATTTTAAGTTGACCTCAAACCTAAATTATTCAGGAATATGCTGCATATCCATAATAGAAGAATATTGTGAATTTTCTATGTCATTTTATTAAATTGATTATCCGTAGTGGTATGAATCTTCCTAACAATGTATCTTTTAAGTTATACAGTAACATCAAAATACAGATTTTGATGGTAAGTAAGGAGTCTTGCCAATCATCTCTGCCCATTTACCTACCTTCTAAATTAATCTCTGGCCCTACTTAACCAAGTTTTTTTTCCTTAGATGTTACTGTCATATCCCCATCTGCTTCTTTTCTTCATCACTGTGGATGTCATTCTCTTTATAAAGACATGCTGCAATGATTTACTAATGTCATTTTATTTATTTTCTTTGCTCCCTGACTGATTTTTTTATTATTTGTGTGTTACGTGGTGGATATGAAATGGAGGAACCTACCCTGCTAAGTTGGACAAATGAACAAGGTTATAGTTTGCCATGCATCACTATATTATTGTTAGTAATAAGATGGGCATAGTAACATAATAGCTAAATTTGCTGACTCTGCATCGGACAGGTTTTATAGTAGCAGGACATCAGAAAGGTCAAAGGTTGCAGACACGTCACACTTAAGAAGACAAGTCCTAAAAGACAGTCTGATCATGGTATAAGAAAACAGTAAGCAACATTAGGTGTTTACATGTTAGTTTAAGAGCATGTCAAAGAAATTGTAAGGGCCAAGAGATTTAACACACAGTAAACCTTTTTTGTTGCCATCCAAAAGTGGTTTCCCACAATGTAATGAGACTAGGCCCAGGGACCACACACTATTATGTGTCTCTTAAGTCTTGTTTTAAAACTGTAACTTATTAATAGGATTTAATGTTCAGGAATCATATCTGTAGATCAGTATGTTTTTGCTCAGTTGTCATATTGCTGCCTAATTTTCATTTATGGTATTCTCAATTCTGCAGTTAGAGTTACCTTTAAAATACAACATGTCCATAATGAGAACCACATGTCCTAATCATTTACAAAGTCAACAAACTCCATCACATCAGCATGACAGTTTTATTGCCAGTCTCCGTAACTGGCAAAAACAAAACAAAAAAATCTGATCCACAAATCTGAAGTGCAGAATAGAAACCTAGAATAAAAAAGCAAACATGATGTTGCAGAAACACCCCTTTTCCACCCACCATAGTTCACCAATGCAACAGAGCACCCTCAATGCCAAAGATATATTCTTGGTAGATTAGCAGTATATGTTCCAAACTACAACTATAGTTCTAAAAATGATAGAAAAGTCCCTATGCACTTACTGGAGTTCATCACCCCAAAACAATACATTTCTCATTTACAGTAGTACTGTGGGTGTCCATTCCTCCACTGCCACTCTTCAGAACAGTTGTATAATATATGATTAAAAGGTTTTACCATCAGAAGGTCGAACCTGACCCCATCGAATGATGGGATCATCGTCCCACTTCCACAAAACCGACAATGTTGAATTCCAACATTGTCAAAATATGACTCGATGTAAATCTCAGAATGGGCTTTAACATGGGTTGAGATGGGGGCGAGATTCATACAATGTTGGGTTCGACATTGTCATCGTTTGGCCTCCAGACCTTGACTGAAGTGGGTTCGACCGAACCCACTTTAACCTTCTAATTGTCATCCAATTAAAAGTACAGAATACAACAATGGTTCTAACACAAAAAAATAATTCAGTCCCTTTCTTCCCTCCTCAGAATACCATCTCCACATAGATTGTTCTCCTTGCAGTCATACCACAAGGAGTCTTTATCAGAAAAATTCTGGATAACTAAACAGTGCATGCTTCTTTTTCAAATATTCAAACATTTTTACTAAAATAAGGAAAATGTCCATCATCATCTCCCAAAAATCTTCATACCATTTACTGTCTCAAACCCATAGTGAGCTTATACAAACTTGTAGCATAATCTGTTTTTTCTAGAATAAAAGCATTCTCACATCTAAGTGCCCAGTTTCGTATGGACAAAACTGCCATAGTTTTAATTATGTACTAAGATGACATTAAAACTTTTAATAACTACATAATATTCTGAAGTCATATTGCCTGCAGGTGTTTATGAGATTCCTCTCCATGAAATGTATTACCAACATAGCAGACATTCCTAAGAAAGTTGCACACCTTCACAGTAAATTAAGAAGTCATCTTTTAAGATGAGATTTTCAACAACACTTCTGTCTTCATAATATGGACCCCTAAGGTAGGTAGTTATTCTGAAATTTTCTCAGAAATTTTACCAAATGCCAAAGATATAAGCAGGTGTTCAGCTTTTGTGAACATTTCCTTGCAATTTTACTGAAATCTAGCATTAACATTGTTTGAATAAATTTACAAAGGGCTGTCTATAGGGCTAAACTATCCTTGTACTTTCATATCTCATAAGGTGATTTTGGGCTGCTATCATGAAAAATATACAGAGATTCTGAAATAATTTTTAAAATAAAACTGCGTAATAATACCTTAGCTTTCATGATGTAAACTGTTAAGGTTAATACTACAAATGTTTTGCCTATTATTAATAATTGCCAGAGTTGAGAATTTATATTTCATTTGGCTGATCTTTCACTGAACTATAATAAATTCAGCATTTTATACCAGGTTTGCAAAATTTCATATATGCGACCTCACAAACTACATGAACTGCTGCTTTGTTCTTACAGATTTCCATCCCAGAAGAGGATTTATAAAAAGAAGGATTAAAAAAATGAACAGCTACTATGATGTCAATTTTAAGATGAACTTGTGCAATGATTTTGTGATGTAGACCTGCATGGTAAGATTTGTGAATGTTCTGCTCCAGGCTGTCCAGGGACATCTTTACACCTTTGAATTCATACCCATTGTTCATGTCCAAGGTCATGTCTTCAAACTTGTATAATTCATGTACAGTGCTCATTGTCCACTATTACTCTTCCCATATCCCAAATATATTCATAATGTACTGTCACCATGACCACCACCACCCCCTTCCACTTCCAAATTCAAGTTCACAGCTGATTGTCTTTAGTCATGCATGCTATTTCTTAATTTCATATTTGTGTTCATTGCTTGGGGGTCACTGTCTTTGTCACTTCCTGAATTCAAGCTCAGTGTGTGTCCTTTAAAGACTGGCACTTCGGTTTGTTATTGGTAGTACCTCACACTTTCGGCGTTTGGGATTTGTTCCTTATTTCAGTCTTTGTTGTAATTCCATTCTGTCTGTGTTCATGTGAGTTTCTTTGAGTACTCTAACTTTCTCTCCCATGCAAAGATCTGCTGTTTGACTGGCTGATCTAAATTTTCCATGCATTTAGCTTTGCCTTTGTCCTTCTACTTGTTGTCTTGGCCATGGCTATAGACAATTTACAAGGGTCAGACCAGTGATTTCCTTATCATTTGTCTAAATAATTACGTCTTTATGCAAAAGCTGAACAGATGAATGTGCAGTCTCACTTAGTAATAAGTCAGCACTTCTTTTTTTTACATCTTTTGTTGACCCTTTTTGAGTCTATCATACCTCTCATTTGTTGAACACCTGCCCCATATCCTGTCAGTACTTTTCATGTCACCTTCTCAGACACTCAGTCTCTCTGTCTCTGTCTTGGTCTCTCTATTTCTGTCTCTATCCCCCTATATCTTTCTATCCTTTTCAGATCCTCTACTTTAATATTCCAACCTTGCTTATATTCATTCAGTCCTTTAATTCTTACTTTCAGCAGCATTGCTGTTACCACTGTCAGTCTACTTATAATTTGTAGTATTCTCCACACCCTCCTGCCCTTCCATCCTACTTTATAATGCTTTCTACTATCAGCTCGCACACTTACTCTCTTCCTTTTTATAAGGTCTTCAGGATATTACATTGCTTCATTCATCGTTCTGCTTTGTTTTTGTAACATGTAACTTCCTCCAACAGCCATGTATACCATATTTATAACCATTATCTGCTGCTCAAATATGCATCCTACAGCCCTCCCACTGCCCCTTGGGAAACTTTTCTGACTTCTACTTTGTCTGCATTTACCAACAGGGCCATCAGGTTTAATGAGAAGGCCATCAAATTTATATCAATGCATTTTGCTGCTCATTGTACACAACAGTGTCATGAAGATGTTTCTGTATTCAGTGCGCCATATGCACACTACATCGCTGATATATGCATTTATCTATTTAAGAAGTTAGAGTTAAAGTAATTGACAGCTTCCTCCAGTGGGAGGTATTTTAAGGGAGACCAGTTGCATGCTCTTTGTTCCCTTTGGAAGAGATCAGGGTTTAAGTTTTTCTTGGTTCTAATTGTCCTAGATATGGTTGGGTTAGGTAGATTGGTTTTATGCCTGATGATGTAGGTTAGTGAGTGGTCACTTACATCATCAGGGAGGGTACCAGATTCATATGTCTGGAGATGACTATTTATGAGAATCCAATATAAGGTACTTTCTTTCTTATTAGGCTTGTTTATCCTGGTAGGAGAGATAATGGTTTGTGAAAAACCTTAAGGTTTATATGGCTTGTAGGGTGTCAACTGCTCAAACACTTCCAAGCAATGTTAAAATCACCTAGGATTACGGTTTCTTGAGGCAAATTTTGAGATAGCCAAAACAGGATATTCTCTATTGTGGCAATGTTATTACCAGGAGGAAGATAGGTACAGATAATATAAATGGATTTGAATTTGTTAAGTTGAAGCTTGGTAATAAGAATTTCAGTGTTGGAAACTTGAGGTGGTATATAGTCAAAGATAGTAATCTGTAGGCCAGATTTAAAAAGGATAGCTACACCGCCACCCTTTTTGGCTGTATGGTCAAGTCGCAAAATATTATAACCAGGTTGGATGACTTCATTGTCTTTAGTTGAAGGTTTTAACCAAGTTTATGCTAAACAAAGAATGTCAAAGGAGTAGACTTCTAGGAGAGTATGGAGTTGTGCAACTTTGTTATTAAGGCTATATATGTTGAGGTGAGCTAATAACAGTGAGTTAAGTGGTATAGTAAAGGAATAGATAGGATGGGTGTTGGGGTTGTGGAGCTGAGTGGTAGTAGCAGTTATAGGGCCTGGATTTGGATGAATGTCACCATCTTTCAAAAAGATGCATAGTGTTTGAAGTCTAAGATTTGGGAACTTATATAGAGTTAGAGACTTTCTGGGCTTGGGAGAGTCATATCTAATGTGGGTAATCCTATGCAATTTTGCTAGTAGATAGCTAGGCGTGGATGTTATGTTAACATGGTTAGTGAGAAGGAGAGGTAGATAGTGTGTTGGGATGGAGAATGTGTGGATATATTGGGTGTTCATAGGAGGTTAGCAGGTAAGCTAAAGTTAGGAGTGGTAGAAGTGTAAGTATGAGTAACCTCTGTAAGAGGATTGAGGAGGGTAGCATATGCATCTGGCAGGGTAAGTTGTTAGGTTCTAGTTATAGGTTTGGAGGTATGCTAAGTGTGGAAGGAAATAGGTGTAGGGTGTAGTAGGAGAAATTGGAAGTGGTAATTGAAAGTAGGGAAATTGGTGTTAATTAACAATGGGAGGGGCTATGATTAGTATAAGAGGGAAAGGGTGCAGTTAGATGGTATAAGAGTAGGACCCCTGGGGGGGTGGGTCGGAATTGGGGGTAGGGTAGGGGAGCTGAGTGACCCCGCAGGGCGAACGGAGCGGGTACAGACAAGTAAATGAGAATCTAGAGAATAAACTATCAGCAATGCTGATTGCTGAAGGAAAGTAAGTGAGTCAGGAGTGGGAAAGATCAGAGGTATATCAAGAGTCTATGAGATTAAAAAAAGAACAGGTGAGAGTATACAGTTGAAGTAAAGGGTGAATGAGAAAATAGGAGCAGGTCTAAAACCTAAGGGGTATTAGTGTAATTACAAAGGAAAATACAGGAGGATAAAGCAGGAGATAAGGGTTGGGGTGAGGGTGCCACCTAGTGGGCAGATCTAGTATTGTAGGTATGTATGTAGGGAGCTAGCTGGTTTAGAACCAGAGACGGAGTGATAGCAAGTAAAAGGGGAGTTCATATGAAGCAGAGAAGGTTAGTTGGATACAGGGTAGATAGGAGGGGGAAGTAAAGGCTGCCGGCTGTTCAGGCTCGTAGCTTACTTTATAACCCCTGAAGCAAGTAGGAGGCAGTAGTCAGTTTTACAATCAGGACTTAGTCAATCACATACTTTCTTGCTTCCTTGAGAGAGGGTGCAGGGCAAAAAAAGTCTGTTTAGATGAGACCGTTGAAATGGATAGGGTCCTTTGTCACCAGGTAGGTAGGCTCTTAGAGACTATCAGGAACAGCACAGTGGAAAGCAGGGTTCTTTGGGGAGAAAGAGAAGATAAATGTAGAGGGGAGAAAAGGGTGAATGTATATATGTTTACATGTGTATGTACCTATGCATGTATATATGTTTACATGTATGTATGTACTTATGCATGTATATATGTTTACATGTGTGTGTGTACTTATGCATGTATATATGTTTACGTGTGTGTATGTACTTATGCATGTATATATGTTTACATGTGTGTATGTACTTATGCATGTATATATGTCTTTATTTATTTACTTGTTGACTTGGTTAGTCCCACTAGAACAGCAAACTCTTTTTACATTACTTATATCAGACGATGACAAGGACAGTAATGGAGCACAGAATAAGAAATCCAGGTGAAGAATTGTTTAGACTGCAGCTGTTTGTCCTTTGCAAAGAAGAATGGATATCTGCATGACAGAAGAAAGCAGCATTTTAAAACAAAACAAGGCAAATGCTGTTAATACAGTAAAGACACATGCTGAAGATGCTGCTATAAGCATACAAAGCAGAACTTATGAGAGATTTGTTCTAAAAGGGAAGAAACACCTTGCTATACATATATTTTCCAAAAGGGCAATGCAATGCATGTGTATAATTACAATAATTATTGGATTTTCATTGGAAGAAGTTAGGCTTTTATCTATTTAGGTACTAATCCCTTTGGAAAAGTGACATTTGAAACATTTGTTTCAGTAGAAAAAAAGTATGGTGCACTTTAATTAAAAAATAAATATGTATGCCAAGGAAAGATTATCTTGCTGTTGGAAATGCTGTAATGTTAAAGAGAGTGTTGCACATTCAACAGAGCCGGATCCAGCAGTAGGTGACATAGGCAGTTGCCTAGAGCCCCATGAAGGCTAGAGTCCCAAAAATGAGTAACATTTAAAAAATATAATATATTTATATAAAATTCACTATTTTATTTATTTTTTTGTTTTGAAATCGGATTACAATGCAATGATGCAAACTGCTGTGTACAATATGCTTGGCTTCTTCCACTCTCATAGAGTTTGCGGGGGCACAATTTTACTCGGGTATCCTACAACACAAGCACCACTAAGGAGGTGCATTGGTCTGCCTCCCCCAAGCATGACGGACTTAATAGTTCAGTCTGTTCAGGGTTCAGCAGCAGGTCACGCAGGTGCAGAGTAGCAGGACGTTGTCTGTTAAACCGTTACCGCACTTTTTTTGTTTTAATGAAGATCTGCTGCTAATCTGCTGATGATCATCATCCTCCTGACTGTTAAAGAAAAAAAGAAAAAGAGTTCTGCAGAACATCCATGCTGTTGTGCTTTGTTTCCTCCACCTGAGGGTTGTTGGACACCTACAGAAGAGGCTGTTTAAAACTTATTGTCAAGAATGCATGTGTACTAACGAAGCAGTGCCTCGGAAGTTTCAGTCAGGTATTGTTGCATCCGTACTAACTAAGCAGTGCCTCTGACATTTCAGTCAGGTATTGTTGCATGTGTACTAACTAAGCAGTGCCTCGGACGTTTCAGTCAGGTATTGTTGCATGTGTACTAACTAAGCAGTGCCACGGACGTTCCAGTCAGGTATTGTTGCATGTGTACTAACTAAGCAGTGCCTCAGACATTTCAGTAAGGTATTGTTGCATGCGTACTAACTAAGCAGTGCCTCGGACGTTTCAGTCAGGTATTGTTGCATGTGTACTAACTAAGCAGTGCCTCAGACGTTTCAGTCAGGTATTGTTGCATGTGTACTACCTAAGCAGTGCCTCGGCAGTTTCAGTCAGGTATTGTTGCATGTGTACTAACTAAGCAGTGCCTGGGCAGTTTCAGTCAGGTATTCTTGTATGTGTACTAACTAAGCAGTGCCTCGGACATTTCAGTCAGGTATTGTTGCATGTGTACTAACTAAGCAGTGCCTCGGACATTCCAGTCAGGTATTGTTACATGCGTACTTACTAAGCAGTGCCTTGGATGTTTCAATCAGGTATTGTTGCATGTGTACTAACTAAGCAGTGCCTGGGCAGTTTCAGTCAGGTATTCTTGTATGTGTACTAACTAAGCAGTGCCTCGGACATTCCAGTCAGGTATTGTTACATGCGTACTTACTAAGCAGTGCCTTGGATGTTTCAATCAGGTATTGTTGCATGTGTACTAACTAAGCAGTGCCTCGGACATTTCAGTCAGGTATTGTTACATGTGTACTAACTAAGCAGTGCCTTGGATGTTTCAGTCAGGTATTGTTGCATGTGCACTAACTAAGCAGTGCCTCGGACATTTCAGTCAGGTATTGTTGCATGTGTACTAACTAAGCAGTGCCTCGGACATTCCAGTCAGGTATTGTTGCACATGTACTAACTAAGCAGTGCCTCGTACGTTCCAGTCAGGTATTGTTGCATGTGTACTAACTAAACAGTGCCTCGGACGTTTCAGTCAGGTATTGTTGCATGTGTATTAACTAAGCAGTGCCTCGGACATTCCAGTCAGGTATTGATGCATGTGTACTAACTAAGCAGTGCCTCGGACGTTCCAGTCAGGTATTGTTGCATGTGTACTAACTAAGCAGTGCCTCGGACGTTCCAGTCAGGTATTGTTGCATGTGTACAAACTAAGCAGTGCCTTGGACGTTTCAGTCAGGTATTGTTGCATGTGTACTAACTAAGCAGTGCCTCAGACATTCCAGTCAGGTATAGTTGCATGTGTACTATCTAAGCAGTGCCTCAGACATTCCAGTCAGGTATTGTTGCATGTGTACTAACTAAGCAGTGCCTCGGACATTCCAGTCAGGTATTGTTGCATGTGTACTAACTAAGCAGTGCCTCGGACGTTCCAGTCAGGTATTGTTGCATGTGTACTAACTAAGCAGTGGCTTGGACATTCCAGTCAGGTATTGTTGCATGTGTACTAACTAAGCAGTGCCTAGGACATTTCAGTCAGGTATTGTTGCATGTGTACTAACTAAGCAGTGCCTCGGACGTTCCAGTCAGGTATTGTTGCATGTGTACTAACTAAGCAGTGCCTTGGACATTTCAGTCAGGTACTGTTGCATGTGTACTAACTAAGCAGTGCCTCGGACGTTCCAGTCAGGTATAGTTGCATGTGTACTATCTAAGCAGTGCCTCAGATGTTCCAGTCAGGTATTGTTGCATGTGTACTAACTAAGCAGTGCCTGGGATGTTCCAGTCAGGTATAGTTGCATGTGTACTATCTAAGCAGTGCCTCGGACATTCCAGTCAGGTATTGTGCAGCTTCAATGTCATGCTGCTTCCAAGCTGCTAAAGCTGTGGAGTCCAATTCACAGGAAAGCTGAGCTGCAGTTAGAATTGCAGACCCATGTGTGCTTTGTACCAGAGTCCTGAATACCCTCTTCTCTGGAAGTTTTGTAAAGCACTCAGAGGCAGATGGAGGTATAGCCTTTGGCTTTAGCTCATGCACTGCCAGTCGGACATTTTGCATTGTACTTGGGCTTTCATTGCAGGTGTTGTGTACTGAACTTCTGCTGAGTAAAGCAGTGGCCTAAGATGCTTCTTTAGTGAATTTGAGATGGCAGTACATAAAGGGACATTTTTTAACCAGAAAAATGCATTTATTATCAGTGGAATCAGCTTTGGTCAAACAGTTGGAGTTTGATGAACTTGTGCATGTTTTCTCAAAGAGGAAATCACATAAAGTTAAACTGTAAAGCTTGTGTGAGGAAATGTACTGAAGAGACTGAATGCAACAAGCAAGAATTGTGAGTGATGGGAGGGGGGTACAACGAGGTTGTGATGTCACGTGACAGGAGGGCCCCAGTTCAGTGTCCTGCCTCGGCCCCATAAGACCTTGATCTGACTCTGATGTTCAATTTAAAATGCCTGCTATCAGAAAATGAAATAGCAAAATATTTTGCTGAAAAATGTAAATAGGTACTTGAGATTAAAAAAAATATATAATAGGACAATGTGGAATGGGACATATGAGATATAGGCCAATTTAAAAACTGATTACTGAAAAATAACAGTACTGCTGTTGTTAGGAAAGGATGCATGTTAAAATATTGGGAATAACTTAAACATTTTCATGCTGGAGAAGATCAACATTTAATACAAGTGTCCTAAAAATAATGTGTGCACAGTGGAGGGGACGGCATAATGATTAAGATGTTTATCTTAAAAATACAAGGTGCAGGGTTTAATTCTCACCTTTTTAATCTTAAAAAGGCCTGCTGTGGTTGTTAGTCTAGTAAATCACATATGAACTGAGACATGCTGTAGGGACTAAAAAATGTACTATAGAAAATTAAGTGACTCTTGGAAAGGCGTGATAGAGGGGATGGAAAAAGATAACATTATAAATGATATGGAAGTTCATAATTCAGAGAAGCATGAAAAATTATATTGTAATTGTATACAAAATAATGATGTCATTAATACAGTAAAGTCTCACTTAACTGGCACCCATGGGGATTGGTAGATGCCACTTAAGTGTATATTCCGGGTTGCTTGAGATATGCTTTGCCATTTTTGATTGGCTTGTACACTGGCATACGAGCCAATCAAAAATGGCAAAGCACAGCCTCTTCCATTCAATGCATAACATTTTACTGAAGGGGTTGCTGGACTGAATATTACATTTTGGTGCTTGTACATATGTTACTGAAGGGGTCACTTGGGCATATGTTTCATTCTGCTGCTTGTGCATACTGTACCTGGACATTTTACTGAAGGGGTCTCTTTGGAAAATGTTTCATTTTGGTGCTTGTATATACCTGGACATAGTAATGAAGATGTTGCTTGGTGAAATAATGCATTCGTCTATCAGGGAAGTGCTTGTGCATACATGGTCAGACTGCTGAAGTGACTGCTGCACAAAGTAATTTGTGTCATTTTAGTGCTTGTGCATACACAATACAAACTAATGAAGGGGTTACTGGGGAAAATAATTCATTAGTGTGCAGTGTGTCAGGATGGAGATTTTACGTGTCACTACTCACTGTTAAGTTTATTAAGTAAAATTTGGTTTCTTAAATTTTACTTATTAACTATCACTATTAATTTTAAATAAACTTTTTCTTATGAATATTATGGAATGCTGGATTAAAACTGGTACTTCGATACAACATTTGTAGGGTCACCTCTGATGGTGAAATATGACCTGTCTTTCAATGTGATTTATGGAAGGGCCTAGTGGGCCACTGAGTTATGTGCTTAGTCCAAGTGGGCCGCTATCAGAAAAGTATAAGAACACTGCCGTATAATATGGTTTCATCCTTATTACATGCAAAGCAAAAACTGACATCTCCATTGTCAAATGGTGGCTATGTGAATTGTTTTGAATCTGTTTCTCCTCACTGTGTGTTCTATATGTATCGTGCAAAATATTGGTATTGTGAGTGTGTATACAGCAAAATGGTATTCTGGTATAGCATATCATTCTGTCATTATTATGTCTGCTGCAGAAAACAGTGCTTTTGGAAGTTTGTAGTTAGAAAGCTGCAGTGTTAGTCTCATATTAAAGGATACTGTCAGAGCTGTAGTAGGAAAAGTATATCTCACTTTGTGTTCTTCATTCATTACAACATGTGCTGTGTAAAGCAATGCCCTTGTCAATGTAATATTATTGAGCACTGTCACACCTGTACAAAGAATACTAATATTTCCATATCCATGCTGCATTCATCTTTACCACTCATATGATGTATTGTACAGAACACTGGTAATGTTAGTGAGTAATGTGGAGAGTGTGCAATGCAATATGTGATGCACAAAACAGTGTTGTGCAAAGCAGTACAGTTGCTAGCACACAATATTGAAACATAGTGCCAGACCTGTACCAAGAAAATTCTATGTTCCTTTCCCCTTTGCATTCATCTTTATTGGGTAAAGATGTCCAGTGAGCAACATACTGCTACCGTTAGCTGATATTTTGAAAATAGGTATTAGGAATAGCAGTATGTTCATTACAATGTGTGTTGTGCAAAGCAGCTCTACAGTCAGTCTAATATTAAAAGTATACTGTTCAATTTGTATTTGGAAATCTGTATTTCCCCAACCATCTTTAAGTCAAAGATTTCCCAGCTGTATAGTGCACAAAAAAATGCCTCTGTTTGTGTGTTTTCGTAAATGTATATAATGGAATAGCATGATGTTTGTGTGAAAGGAAAATACAAAAATATACCCCTCTACTCCATAAATGGAGAAGAGTTCACATATACTTAGGAAACACATCTCAAAGAAATGACTGTAGGGAAGTCGAGCCGACATCAAAAAAGTTTGCACAG